>NC_056743.1:1804826906-1805009406 GCF_019279795.1 Protopterus annectens | reverse complement strand
AAAATAGCACGACTTGCATACATGTCACTATGCAGACGCATTTTCACCCTTTTCACATCCACAGTACCAATAAGAACCCATTTTCATAAACATTTTTCCTCTGCAAAGCCTGCAAGTTTAAGAGCTGGTCAAGCCATAGACTTGCCTGTTACAATGATGCAAGCTTTCCTCTGGCCTTCAACTTTGATTCTTTGTTACAGTACATGCTTTATGACTTCTAAAACTATCTTTATTTTTCTTCAGTATACGACTCAAAACGCTGCATTTAAGTTTTAACTATGCATTAGAATTTCACTTTATCTGTACACATTCACATATTTGATAAAGGCATGTTTTTCTCTTAAGTTTGCCCAACATTTCATTACTTCTAAGAGCACACAAGTTCTTCAGTCTCAGAGAATCACTCAAGCTCACCAAATGCATCAGACTCTGGCCCTATTTTTTCAGGCATTTAGTCTCCATAACGCTCAGTTCTCTAGTAAAGAAAACTTGTCCAATTCATTCTGGGTTGGCAATAATTACTATTTTCTGTTTTTTTTTTTTATTGCATGTTACTCACCATTAAGAAAGAGTTAGATTTATGACTATCCCAGAAATAAGTAGGAATGGTGTATACAAAATCTTTTCAGGCAATCCATTTGCCAGTGGGGAATAAATCAAGTTTCTACACCCAAAGCTTCCAGCTAAACCTCCTTTATACAGCCCAAACACATTCCTCTAAGATGCAGCATGTCCACTAAGAATTATACTTCTGCAGCTCCAGAGAAACTGAAAAGGAAACATGCATTTTTTGAGTTCTGGCAGACATTTCAGTTTCTGACACCATACCATGCTACCAGGATCAAGAAACAGATGGGAAGAGTACGAGGTCTCGTTTTCAAGGCCCTTGACTGTTCAGATACAAGTCTGGTTATGAAACATTTCTCCTGGTGTCCTCTGAAAATGCCTGGAGGCAAGCAGATATTTGCAATGGATCTCTCCTTGGAGTGAAAGAACAGAAGATGGCAATGCCACTCTACCAAGCTGGACATCATGTACATGTCCTAGAAAGGGGAAGAGTTCAGCTCTACTAGAGAATGCCAAAAGTTCTGGGAGGCAAACCCAAGTTGTTTGGGCAGGTGGATGCTCACCTGTAGTAGTTCCCATGGACAATGAAAGACAGCGAAGTTGTGATCCTTGTGACAAACATCAATTTTACTCAAAATCAAAGATTCATCTTGATACTAAAAGGAAAAAAGGTTCTCTGATTTGCATTAGCAACACAATGAAAGTCTTGATAAGCGTTTATAAGCTGGTCTACTAGACAAAAGTAGTTCCTCTCAGGACCACTGCACAAAATTACTGATCAGAACTTGGACAGAATTATTATGGACTACATAAAGGCAGATAGGGATTATGACCCCAAGTTAAATTTGATGCGACTTTACCACACACACAGCATGGCTGTTCTGTATTACCTGCTGACAAATGCTGACTATGGTCAATAGGTTGTTCTTGCTGGGGCGAAAGGGCTCAGTTTGCTGCAGTACTGCTCTAAATAAGACTTCTTACTTTAGAAGGAACATGCACCCAAGTCATATCCCAGGATAGTCCGCATGCAGTTTTGTAGCAAAGGCAGAGTTTTACATTAGTAGAAAAAGGGATAATTTAAACACCCAATATAGCCTCTTACCTTCTGCACATGAGCAGACCCCACGTAGTGCACCACTGCTGCTGCGACCATTCTTTTTATCGTGGTGAGTATATCGCAACTTCCTCGTTGAAGTGCCATCTGACAACCGTACTTCAAAGTTAGGCAGATCCCGCCAGTCTGACCCTGGGGCCAAGGGTATATGCCTCATTCGAGCTGCTACCAATGCATTCATATCCTGTAACAAACAAGAAATTTAAAAGCTTTCCCCTACACAAGAGCTTAGTCAAATTTATGATTTCACAATATAGGCAAATGAATTCAGTACAAGACAAACGTGTAAAATTAACATTCAGCTACAAGGGGTATGTGGCAGCCATCTACAGTACTAGACCACAGAAAGGTGACCACTACCCAGTGTCTGTAAACTGGGAACAAATCGCCACAGAAACCAAACTCTGCAAAGCATTACAGATATCCAAATACTCGGCATAATAGGGCTCTTTCAATGGGTTTGTGTCATGTAAGCAAATCCGATGTAATGTTGGTGGGAACACAAACCTTGTTTGTATGATGCAGGCATACATTTTACAACCTGAAACTATGTAAATATTACAACCATTTATATCCCAATTTTTTTTTTGGTTTTTCCAAATGCATGGGAGAAGCTCTAATAGCATTACACAACAGGCTAAGCTTTTCTGTTAAGCAAATTATCAAGGAAAATGGTAGACTGATCTGCAAGTGACTACTTTTCTGTGACTCAGTACATAGTGCTTTTTCAGGCCCCCAAAGGAAAGGGACAGGCAGAATTGGGGACAGGCAGGATGATAGGAAAACTAACCGGCAGTTTTGTCAATTTAGCTGGAGTTCTATGCCTACTGATTTGTTTAAAGACCATGCGTTACAGCAGGTATGTAACATTTAGGAAACCGTCAAGGAACAGACTACCTAGAGGATGATGTGGTGTATAGGTTCTTGGGCTCATGGACAATAGATAATCAAGCAGCTCAGAATCACCACCCAGTACTGGTGGGAAACCAGGAGTGATCCCCATTAAGTTGGCTTTTTCCACACATTACTGGTGAAAATGTGTGATCGCCCAGTCATTCCAACTGGTTTAAAAGATTGTTAGGGAAGTAATCTGCTCGACATATATGGGCAGCTTACTCCAGAAATGGGGTGCAACACTGGGATAGGTATCTAATGCCATCTAATTTTACTGATCGGATAGCATAGGTTTAGGTCTGTTGAACAGGTGCTTGCTTTTATACTTGTTTTATTTAGGTAAAGGACTTCAGAGTGCTGGGTCATTCATAGCACGGAAAGCTAAGAAGAGATCACCCCTCAGGTTCATACTATGCCAATAACCATAAGGGTCTTTTATAAGCTTAGTTAAGCAACCCAACCTAGTTTTGGCCCACACTACCTTGGATACAATGGTGTACATTAATAAGGAGGTAGCACGGGTCATGGGGGGTGGTAAACTAGTTGGGGATTAATTTACTTAATGTAGACCTCTGTCCAGAGACATGGGAGCCAGACCATAGATGAATTTGTGATTTCCCATCCAATGATCAAAGTTTTCCATGAATAGGGTCAGGTATGAACTCTGCTTCACATGGATGGGGAGCTTATTCCTTAGTGTGGGGATCCTTTGAGACAGGATAGTGGTGTAAAATCTTAACATAACCATAGATGTCCATCTCTTCCATATTGCAGTATTCCAAACTCTTGGGTTTTCCTCTCTTGCTACCCAAACGTCTAGCCAGTATACAAAAGCTTGTAGTCACTGCTAGGTATGTAGGATGTCTGATGTTGGCCTAGGGAGCATGGGCTACAACAGAGTCTGCACATACTTTTCCTCAGAACTGAACACCCCAGTCGGACCCCAATCTCAGGATAGCTTTATAGGCTCTGTGGCATCCAATAAGAGACCGTTCAAATGGAGAATGGTAAGGTGGGAGGGAATGAATACTGCTACATGGAAGAGGACATCTATGGTTATGGTAAGATTCTACACAACTATTCTATGTCCTATTCTCATGTTGCAGTATTCCAAACTCTTGGGCGAGTACCAAAGCTTACAGGGAACAGGGTGGTGGGTATGCAGCTACTCTCCCCAAAGCCATGCAAGATTGCCCTAGCAAACCCCACTCTGGATCTGGAGACATGATCCAACCTGTACTGTTTAGGGAAGGTATGGACAGATGACCAAGTAGCCACCTCTATGGAAGGTACGGACAGATGACGAAGTAGCCACCTCTAGGATGGAAGCAGTGTCCAATCCTTTGAAGAATGACCCAATGAAGCCATGGCTCTAGTGGAGTGGGCTTTAATTTTGGACTTTAGCAGTTTTCCATGAATGTGTAGGAAAGGGATATAGCTTTGGAGATCCAAACAGAAATGGTCTGCTTTGTCACCGCCTTTCCCAAGGCTCTGGGGTGGAAGACAAATTTGTCTCACTTCCTAATGGCCTTAGTCTTGTAAAGGTAAACATCTAAGTGGACTGAACATAAAGGGAATGTAAGACACTCATTTTGGGGATGAGGGAAAAAGGTGGGCAGTTGAATACCCTGATTTAAGGATAGCTCATTGACCACCTTTGACAGAGGGGTTGGTACTCAGGATCACAATACCCTGTGGAAGACTAGGAAGAGAGGTGTTGCCATGAGGGCCTGAACTTCTGACTTCTGGCTGACGTCAGGGCCACAAGTACAGTTTTCCAGGTACAATGTCTCAAAGATGCCTTGGAAGCTGGTTCAGAGGGGGCAACATTGAGCTTCTCTAGAACATAATTCAGATCCCACGGAGGAGGAACCTGCCTCCTGGGGGTCTAAGCTACAACACTCCCTTAAGGAATAACTTGGATGGGAGGCTAGAAGAGGATCAAGGGGCATACAGGCTGAAATAGCAGCAAGGTGTGCTTTGACAGAGGACTATACCAGCCCTGCTTGCACAAGTTCACACAGATAGAACAGCACTAAGGGGACCTCAGCTTGTAAAGGGTCTAGCTGTCTGACATCATATGGAGAACCTCTTCTATTTAGACAAAAAATCTTAGTAATAGGTTTCCCGGCCTCCTGCAAGATTGCTAGTACGTCCTCAGTGTAAAGGTGCTTAGAAGGGCTAAGAATTCTAATCCCCCACAGGTTTAGATTAAGAGATTCCCTGGATCAGGGATCCCCTTTTCTTGTGCGAGAAGGTCCACTCTGAGGTAACTTGTGGTGATTCGCCCATGGCTAAATGCAGAAGGAGGGGGAACCAATGCTGTCTTGGCCAAAATGAGTCACCAGCAAGATTTTCTGTTTGTTCTGCTGGATCTTCAGCAGGAATTTTTGAAGTAATAGGAAAGGGGGGAATGCATACAGAAACATCTCCTTCCATGAGATGGAGAAGGCATCAGTTGCCCTTGCTAAGGGACTGGGTAGCCTGGTGCAAAAACAGTGGTAGTTGTCTTTTCAGGGGAGAGGCAAAACATATGTATTTAAGGTGAACTCCACTTGTGGACAAATGTCCAGAAACACATCCCTGTGAAGCCTCCATTCATGGGAGTGAGACATGGATGGGCCTACTCAAGGTGTCTGCTTGAATATGTTGAGCTGAAGGGATATAAACTGCCTGCAGGGAGACTCCGTGTTGGGTTGCCAGGTCCCAGGCCTGGAGAGGAAGTCTGGAAAGCAGATAGGATTTGGTTCCTCCATTTGTTCACATACCAAAGAATAGTACTGTCTCAACTTCAGGGGCTCTTGTTTTAGGGCATGATGAAAGGCCATCAGGGCAAATATTAGTCTCTTCCCTGATGCTGTGTTCCCTCCTGAAGGTGTGGGGACAAAGTACCCTGTAGTTTCAGGTGGCCCAGAATAGTCCCCCAGCCCAAATCTGAGGGATCTGTGTACATCTCCCGGACAGGGGGAAGGGATTTCAGTGGAAGTCCTGGGTTAAGCCTTGGGTATAACCTGGTTTAACCACCACAGAATCTCCTTCCACAGACCAGGGATGAAGGGGATGACTAAATCAAATGGTGCGTGTGTTGGATCCATATGGACATTTATGGTACCATTGCAATTTGCTCATGTGGAGTCTTGCCAGAGGTAGCACTGGAATAGTGGAGGCCATGAAACCCGAAAGCCTGAGGTTACTGTCCGGCTGTCGAAGGAGTAGCTTTGAGGATGGTGGCCAAGTATTGGGTCTGGGTTTCCCCTTTCTGGGGCGGGAGGAATGCCCTCATAACATCTGTTCTTTTCTGCATCCCAGGAAAACCTGGTCCTGAGGAGGACTCTGGTTGGACTTGGGAAAGTTTACGTTGAATCCCAGAGCTTGAGGGAGATGACTGTGGAGTTGGCTCTGCAGGGATCTGGAGCAATCTGCCTGAATCAGGAGGTTGCCCAGGTATGGAAAATTATGGATGCCTTGGACCCTGCAGTAGGCCACCATAGGAGCCAGGCATATGGTGAAGACCCTTGGAGCAGTAGAGTCCAAGGGGCAAGGCTGAGAACTGAATGTGAGGAACCAGCAGAAATTTCCTGTACCTGGGCTTTCTAGATATGTGGAGGTAGGCGTCCTTTATGTACAAGGTGGCTAAAAATCCCCAAGTTAACAGTAAAGGAAAAAGGGTTTGAAAAGCAAGCACGAGAAAGGTGGGGACCTGCAAGAACAGGTTGAGGTGAGAGATCCAGGATAGGTCACCCGGGTCCATCCTTCATTTACACAAGGAAATATCTTGAATAGTACCCTTTAATTTTTCTGTCAGAGGAACCAGTTGTACAGTTCCTTGAGAAAAGAGGTTATCTATGACTGGCTGGAAAATGTGGAGTCGATCTTTGGGTGGCTGGGGGATCCCTCTGGGGAGTGGGGGGGATGACCCAGGACATAATATAGCCCTTTTCTATGATGGAGGACCCACCTGTCCGAGGTAATGATTTGTCAAAGGGCAGACAGTGAGAGCCTTTAGGGACAGGGGAATGGAGTCTGAGGGGGAACAGTGAAGGCTGGCAGGCTACCTGCCCTATCCTCAAAGGGAGTTTTCTGGGCAAGAGTTTGAGCAGACATAGAAGAGGTCTGCTGTTCTCTTGCACCTTTTGTACCTCTAGCATGGGAAGCTGGAGCAGAGAGTTTCCTAATGAACTGTCTTTGAAGGGTAGTTCTTGTGAAACTTGGGAATAGGGGAGATAAACAGGTGTTAAAGGTCTTATAGCTCCTTCCCTTTCTGCTGAAGGACCTTAAATACCTTGGCCCTTTAAAACCAAAAAGGGCAGAGCTATCCAGGGGTGCAGCCATTAATTTTGCCCCAGTGTCATCCAGTAAGGGCTGAAGCCTTAACCAAGGAAATCTTAGGACTGAAGTTGAGGCAGCTGATCTTACAGAAGCTTCTGCAACATCATACCTGCAAAAGAGTGCCTAGTGACGTGTTGAGAGATTAAGGAGGGTAGAAATTTGAGCCTTGGGAATGAGAGTCTGGAAAGATGAGCTAAGAGCTTGGTGGCCTGGGTCAAAAGTGCCAAGGCATACTTGGACAGGTGTGTGTGAATTTACTGAAGACTAGGGGAGAGGAAATGTAGACTTTCTTAGCAAGGTGCTACATGGCCTTACTGTCCTTGTCAGTGGGGAAGACTGAGGTAGACTGCAGTAATTTGTATGGCTTGCCTGCAGAGACCAGAGGCAGTGGCAGAGTCCGCTACAGGGCATTTGATAAGAAATGTTGTCCTTCCATGGACCTTGTAGAACCTATCAGGCCTCCTGGGAGTAGGTGTTTGGGAAATAGGGTTATGTGAAGCAGCACTGAAAGCATACAGGAAAGCTGGTAATGCTGGGGGGATTGCAGAAGGAGCAGGGGTGTCCATCTGTTGGAGCTCATACCTTGTATACCTCAGACATAACTTTTTTGTACTTCAGACATTTCAGAGGAATCCCACTTAATTTCCAAAATGAGGGAATTGGTCTCCTCAAAGCCGAGGTCTTCTGATGGGGAAGCCTCTACAGATTCATCCTCTGGAAAAGCACAACCAAGAGGAGACAGCATCTGAGAAACATAGGGGAGAGACTCCTCAGAAGAGGAGTCTGAGGAATCCTCAGCTTGAGGTAGGACGACATCCTCAACCTAAGACCTAGGGATAAGAGGGACGGCCTGTGGGGATCCAGGCTCGACAGACCTCCGGGCCATAAAGGCATTAAATAGGCTCTGTGAAAAAAACAAAATCTGGTTGGCTTTCAGGAGAGGGGGAGAGATGCTTGGTCTTGGATTTCTTTCCATGAAGGCCTTGGAGGTGTAGGCCCTGAAGGCAGCATAGGTTCAGTGGACTAAAGCTGAAGGGCAAGTCTGGGCAGCTGTAGGAAAGTAGTTGTGTACACTTACCATAAGTGTATTCACTGTTGCAGTCATCACATTTGGGTTATCTGCTTGCAGGTAGCCCTCAGTCGGCCTGATTATCAAAGTCTTGGGTCCTGCGTTAGTTGCTGTCTCATCTTCCATGACGTCAGTCAGGGGTAGAAAGCATGCAGCTGATGCCATTACATCAGTTTTTCTTGCCCCAGATGTCAGGTGCCCCCATAATAGGAAGCAATTACATACAAGGTTACATTAACAAAAAAAGCAAATATACCAAAAAGCTTTAAGCATAGTAAACAAGAATAGAGCTATAGCCAATAGAAGTCAGGGGGCTGGAGGGAGGGTAACCAGGACTGCAACAGTGAATACACTCAACATCTACATTTATGGCAAGTGTACACAACTGTACTATGTTCTTCACGTTTCACTGTTGCAGTCATCACATTTGGGTAGAATCCCAAAGCTAAGGATGGGTGGAGGCAATTAGATAGCATTAGGACCAGCTATAAGGCCCTGTAAGACTGCAGTGGCAAAGCCAGCTCTGGATTTATAAAAAATTGGCAAGTGGCAATGCTTGGTGAAGGTATGTACAGAACTCCAGGTAGCAGCTTCTAGGATGTCCCTGGTAGGGACACCTCTGAGAAAGGCTGTAGAGGTAGATGCAGCCCTGGTTGAATGGGGTCTTGTCCCCTGTGGAGTAGGTTTTCCATGGTGCTTATAGCAGAAATGAATGCAGTGGCCTATCCACTTAGAAATTGGATGCTTTGAAATGGACTTCCCATCTGCCACTGCAGCAAATGCAACCAGCAGCTGTTCAGCAGATTTCCTGAGAGGTTTAGTCCTGTCCAAGTAAATTCTAAGTTGTCTGTGCACATCCAAGGAGTGCAGTATTTGTTCCCCTTTATTCTGTGGATTAGAAAAGGTTGGCAAATGAATGGACTGATTAAGGGTCACACTGGATACCACCTTGGGCATGGAGGGATTGGTCCCAAGGGACACACTGTCCGCATGAAAGATGATTAAAGGCTCCACAGCCATGAGAGCCTGTAAGGACACCCTTCTTGCTGAAGTGATGGCTAGAAGGAAGGTTGTTTTCCAAGAAAGGAATTTCAACTCTGCAGTTGCAGCTGGCTCAAAGGGAGGTAGAGTGAGCTTTTCCAATACAAAAGTTAAGGTCCCAAGCTGGGGTAGGGGCTCTCCTGGGTGGTCTTAAGTTTTTGGCCCCTCTGAGGAACTGCTTCAGCAGTGGATGAGAGAAGAGGGGGTGGTTCTGTATTGTAATGAGCTGAAATGGCTGAGGCATGAATTTTGGAGGAAAAGGAAAGGCCTTTGTGAAGCATCTCAGTTAAGTATTGAAGTATCTGAGGTAAACTGGACGCTGCTGTGCCCATCCCCTGAGTTTGGCTCCAGGAACAGAATCTTTTCCATTTTTCAGCATAGGATTTTCTAGTACTAGGCCTCCTTGCCTCCAGAATGACATCCATCACTTGCTTACTAAGGGATGGCAACTGAGAGATCAGTCATTAGCCAGGTTCAGGGTTTGAAGCTGTGGGTGCAGAATCTGGCCCTCCTGCTGGGACAGCAGGGCAGGGGTCTGAGGCAGGTACCAAGGCACCAGCAGTGACACTGCACAAGAGGGGGTACCAGTGTTGGCATGGCCAGTGTGTTGCAATCAGTATTGTCCTTGATGTGTCCTGTTTGATCTTTAGTATTACATTGTAGAGAAAAGGCAGAGGGGGGGGGGAAGGCATAAACTGATTTTTTCCAGGTGAAGGACAGGGCATCCACTTTCCAAGCTTGTTTGTGGGGAGTCCTTGTGCTGAATTTGTGCAATTGGTAGTTCTGAGGGAGGCCAACAGGTCTATCTCTGGGCTCCCCCATTTGTATCTCAACATGTTGAATATCTTTGGTTCCAGTTTTCACTCGTGTGGGTCCATGGAGATTTCGGCTTAGGTCAGCTGCCAGTGTAGTTAGCTTTCCTGGCAGGAATTGAGCCTGTAGGTGCACTTGGTAGTTCAAGGCTCTGTTCCACAGAGCCATGGCTAGTCTGCAGAGAGGATACGAGTGGGTTCCTCCCCGCTTGTTTATGTACCACAACAGTGGTGTTCTGTGTTTACCAATAATTGTCCTGGAAGAATGTGGTCCTTGAAGGCTGTCCGAGCATTCTGTACGGCTAACATTTCTTTGACCGATATGCAGGTACATTTGACTGGGGTTCCATTTGCCCTGAATGCACTTCTCTGCCAAGTGAGCCCCCCATGCATAGTCTGATGAGTCTGTTAGGGTTTGGGTGGCAGGGGGTAGAGTGAATGGCAGTCCCTTGTGGTGGCAGGCCTATGCCCACCAAAGGATCTCTGTATACAAGGTACGATAGGAATTATTGATTCTAGTTCCTGAGAATGTTGACACCATAGGCTTTTTAGATACCATTGTAGTTTCCTCATATGCAGTCTTGCATATGGAATAATTAGAATGCAGGAGGCCATGAACTCCAGGGCTTGCAGTATTTTTCTTGCAGATAGCTGGGTCTTTCTGGTCGGTAGTTTGAAGTAGGCTGTCAAATTAACTTTTTTCTGGCGTGAGGTAAACCATCTGGGAAGTTGTATTCAAGCTTGCTCCCAGGAATACAATTTGTTGGCAGGGTACAAGATGCGATTTACTTTCGTTTACGGTGTACCCCAGAGAAGTTAGCAATTTCTTTACAAATGCCAGACGTTTTAATAGTATGTCCTGGCTTTCTGCCTGAATTAGACAATCATCCAGGTATGGGTATATTTGAATATTTCTTTGCCTGCAAAATGCAATGACTGGGGCTAGGCACTTTGTGAATACCCTGGGTGCAGTAGATAAGCCAAAGGGCAGTGCAGAGAACTGATGGTGCATGTAGCCTGCTTTGAAGCGTAGGTATCTTCTGCAAGATTCCCTTATTGGATGTGGAAGTAGGCTTCCTTTAAATCCAGTGTTGCCAACCAGGCATCTTTGCCTAGCATAGGAAGCAGCTGATGAAAAGTTAGCATCTTTAATTTTGGGATTACCAAAAATGTTTATGATAGATAGGTCCAGGATAGTATGCCAGGAATAGTCTTTTTTGGGTACCAGAAAAAACATTCTTTAATAGAAACCTTGTCCCCATTCTTCTTCTGGGACAGGTTGAATAG
Organism: Protopterus annectens; assembly: GCF_019279795.1. NCBI lineage: Eukaryota > Metazoa > Chordata > Ceratodontiformes > Protopteridae > Protopterus > Protopterus annectens. The sequence goes on along the minus strand of NC_056743.1, from coordinate 1,804,998,290 downwards.
CTCTGATGCTTGAGACGCAACTTGATTTTGAGCCTCCGCCCGATTTGGGGGTAGATCTGGCCAACCGTTTGGGGTTGGTAAGGAGTGGAAGTGGAATCTGTATCCTTGGGAAACTATTTAAAACCCATTTGTTCTGGGTCTGCAGGGCAATATTTCCTCCTAAAGGAACAGTCAGTTGTGCAGGGCTTGGAAGGTTTACCCCACACTGCTTAGTCCTGTGTACCTTGGGACTGATGCCCGAGTGTTATGCTGGTTCTGGGTTTGGACTGAAGGCCTGGAAGAGGCAGGAAAGGACCACTTCAGGGCCAATGCCTACTAAATCTGGGAGGCTGTACTTGCAATGCCTACTAAATCTGGGAGGCTGTACTTGCAGGAAATCTTTTACAGTTTGCATAGATTTAGCTTTTTCCTCCATCTTTTTAAGTACTACTACTGCTCTGTTGTCAGACAGTACTGGTTTAAGGGAGCATCCAGCAATTTAGCTTTAACATGATCTGGCAAAGATTGCTCCTTAAGCCAAGCATGCCTTTTAAGTACAGACCTAGTGACAGCAGCCCTGCAAGATGCCTCTAATGAATCAAAACCACATTGCAAAGCGTGTTTTTCAACTTGTTCAGCAGAATGCATTAAATCCTGTAAATCTTTATTTTCATCAGTCAGGAATCATTTTCAGTTTAAGCAATCCAATAATATGCTGCGGATACTTTAACATATGAAACTGGCAGTTTTAAGGCCGCAATGGCCAAGGTTGCAGAAGTGCACACCTTCTTACCCCATCTGTCCAGCGCCCTGGAATTTCTATCAGAGGGAGTAGGATTTTTGCCAGTAGTACATGCGCTTGGGTCCCTGTGAAATGGTCTCAGGATCCGCAGTAGGATTTTTAAAGAGGAACTTCAGGTTTTCTGGGAGCAGGAGGTAAAGAATCAGGGACCAGGCTAGATTCCGAGAAGGCATCAACAATGTCCAGTACAGGAGGGATAGCTAAAGGCCTGTGCTGGGGCAGGAGTAAGAAATCCCTAAGCCTCTTTTTGGAGTCAAGAGTAATCCTGGCTTTCCCAGTGAAAATGATGGTATGCAAGGTTTCACCAAAACAGAAATCCTCTGGAGGGGAAGCTGAAGCAAAGGGAATTGAGTCCTCTGCATCAGAATCCTCATAAGTAGACAAGGGTACATCCTGGTCAGAGGAAACAAATTTCAAAGTCCTGATCAGAAGGAAAATCAGTCCTAGGTCTCAGAGGGGGAAGGGTGGCTTCCCCTGATTAGAGTAATAAGGTCTTCAGCCATTCTTTTGTTTTTTTACGCATAGGGGGCCTGACCATGCAGTCTGGGAGTCTGTTTTCTAGGCATGGATCTAGTTTTCGGCCTTGAAGATGGCGTCTGTTTAATATGCAAGTGAGCAGCCCTGAATACACCCTCCGAAGCCTGTGCCTGCACAGCAGCTCCGGAGCCATCCAAGGTACAGACATCCGCAGGTTCCAGTCAAAGCAGCATCTCGAGTCTCCGTAAATGCCTGCAAATCTGAAGTAGCAGGTATCAGGGGCTGCGAAAGCACCTCAGAGTACCGGCAAACTGTCGACTAGCATAGGAGAAGCGTCGTAGGCAGCTTTGGACCTATGCGGTCTATCTTTGCGTTTTTTTGGGAATGTCGGTAGTCTGGTGGCTTACCAAAGCAATTTCTGGATAATGTAACAGAGTACCAAAATATTTAGAAGCTTAAATAAACAGACGAATAGAGGTTTGAATAAGGCACAGAACAGACAGCAAGGTACGTCGTGGTCTGGGCCTAAGCAAGGAATGCAGTACAAATGAAAACCTGAGGTATTTGCTTTCCACAAGAAATACAATTGTTAACTTTTACTGGCATCGGTTTAAGAAAAAGGTTCCCCAACAGGGTACTTGGCTTAGTTGAAGACTTCGGTTCTGAAACCGAAACGAAAATTTCAGAGTCGGCCGACTGGCACTTGCGAACTGCTTCTGCTTCGGGCACCACACAGCAAGAAAGACTGATGCAATGGCATCGGCTGCATGCTTTATACCCGACTGCCTGACGTCATGGAAAATGACAGCAACCGACGCAGGACCCAAGACTTTGATAATCAGGCCGACTGAGGGCGACTGCAAGCAGATAACCCAAATGTGATGACTGCAACAGTGAAAACACGAAGAACATCTGCACTTGCACTTTCCCTTCTTGGATGACAAAGCCCTAACAGGCACGCAGTGACAAAGGAATCCAAAAACGGGTACTTATCGTTTGGAATTCAAAGATCCAAAGAGAAAAAAAGGCAGGAACGCTGACATTAAACTGGTGGCAGAGAAGTTCTGAGGAAAGGTACGTAGAGATATTACTTTTATGGCCCACGCTCCCTAGGGAAATGTCAAATGTCCTACATACCTAGCAGTGATTACAAACTTTTGTATACTGGCCAGACGTTCAGGTAGCATGAGGGGAAAACTCAGGCAAAACATGTCCTTGGATCTAGTGTTTCTGGTGCAGTTTTCCAGAGATTAACAGATTCAGAAATGTATCTGAAGATGCCTTACATGTCTGGCATAGATCACATCTCAGTAACCTGTAGTAGACCAAGTACAGAGATAAGGCCTTGAAAGTGTGTGTAGGACAGGATATTCACATCCTGGATTCTCCTGCTGGGGACCTTTGAGGGTGTTCCAACTTTTGTAACTGCCTGGTTACATAGTGGATATATAAAAAAGTGTACACACCCGTTAAAAATGCCAGGTTTTTAGTATATTAAAAAAATGAGGCCACAATAAATAATTTCAAAACTTTTCCCACTTTTAATGTGATCCATAACCTGTATAATTCAATTGAAAAAAAACAAACAAATCTGTTAGGGGAACAATATAAAAAATAAACATACAATAAGCTGGTTGCACAAGTGTGCACACTCAAACCAAGTTGAAGCACCTTTTGTTTTAATTACAGCATGCAGTCTTCTTGGGTACACACCTGCCATCAGTTAGACTCTGATTAACCCCAAATAAAGTTCAGCTGTCCTAGTAGGATTTTTGACATTTACTCAGTTGCCTGCTACAAAAGCCATGGTTCGCAGAGAAATTACAAAGCAAAGGGATCTCATTGTTAAAAGGCATCAATTAGAAGGGTACAAAAAAATTTCCACAGCATTGGCTAGACCATAAAGTCAAAGGTTAATTTGTTGCTAGACAAGTCTGCCAAACTGAAATCTAAGCCAATGCACAGGTTAGTTACAGATTATAGGGAAGCAAAAAGTTACTATATAAAACTAACTGGAGTGAGGTGTTAAGTGGAAAAACTGCAGATGGAATGTGGAAAGTTTTGAAAGAGAAAATGTTTTGAGTGCAAAAAGTAAAAAAAAGTACATCCGGATCTAGGCACGCAACATCAGGGGGTATATTTCCATAAGAACAAGATACCCGATTAAGGTGAGACACAAAAAATAATTGAAGAGAAGTCGAACTACAACTTTGAAAACTGAAATAAACGAGCTGGACAAACAGATTAAGCATAATGTTAGACAAGGTCAAGAAAAAGTTGAAGAAAATTTATATAAAGATATTGAGCATAATAGGAAACCTTTTTATAGATGCACAAGATGGGGAAGGCGTAAACATACAGAAATTGATAAACCTGTGTGCAGATTCTAAAATGTATTCTCAGACAGATTATAGATATAGTTACAAAATCTTACGCAAAACAGTTTGGCTCCACAAAAGGGGTGGTAAGTTGTCCTAGTGACATCCAGGTAACCCCACATACTGGAATCAAATTATATTGAAAAAACTGTGCAAACTGGATCCAAACAAAGCACAGGGAGGAGACGGAATAAGTAACAATGACCTGAGAACACTTAAGCAAGAACTTACACTGCCATTACATCTATTATTCACTAGGTCATATAAATATGGGGAGATTCCTCAAGATTTGAGACATGCACTTATTAAACCTGTCTTTAAGGGAAAGGGGAGTAGGACAAACCCAGAATCATATAGACCCTTAAGTCTAATTTCATGTTGTGGAAAAATAATGAAGGTAATACTGGATAAGTTGTCAGAACTTGGTTGGACTTGAAACCATACATCAGCATGCATATGTTGAAAATGGATCTATTACCATCTGTAATGATGATCTATAACAATATAACAGCTAGGAATGAAAAATTGCGCTGTGATAGGATTTATATAGACTTAACTTCAGCATTTGACAGGGTCATTCACAAAACTGATCAATAAATTAGTACTAGGTATTGATTTACTGTTGAGAAGATGGATAGCTGCATGGCTTACAAATAGGACATGGCAAGTATCACTCACCAACTGGACAGGTGGAATCCTTGGTTACAGTCAAGGTGTCCCACAGGGCTCTGTACTAAGCACTTGTTTGGATTGCATCTTTCAGACCTTACTTTTTCATCTGATGTGTTCTAGTCTATATGCTGACAACCTGAAATTGGGTAAACTGATTACAAGTGTTACAGATAAGGCATGTCTGCAAAATAATTTGACCATTTGGGCACAAAAGAATGTTGATAAATACATCAAAAACTAAGCATATGAGATTTGGGAGACAAACTGAAAGGTGAATATTTAATACAGCACACACTGACTGAAACTGTAGACTCATTTAAGGACCTGGGTATATGGGTAGATTCAGCCAAGAGTTTTTGTAATCATATCAACCAATTGGCTAATGATAGTTATAGAACTATAGGTTGTATAAAAAGATTTATGAAGTCTAGGAAATCAAACATAATGAAGTCATTGTTTGCTACATTAGACCCAAACTTGAGTATGGAACAACAATATGGAAACCCTATAGAAAAGAGCATGAATAAACTGGAGAGAGTACAGAGGAAATATACCAAGGGCATCCATGGATGTGAAAACCTTAGTTATTATGAAATACTAAAATATCTGAATTTTTACGGTGTCTTACAGGATATTTAAGAGGAGATCTTATTCAGGTATATAGGGCATTTAGGGACAACTACCTCTGGGAATGTTTGGGGTTATCAAAACTTACTAGAGAATAGTCAGATAACCTATGTAGAAGATTCTACAGGAATGAGAACTGTACTAATTGGTTCTCTGACAGAGCAGCTGATGCTTGGAATAGACTACCAAATTGCATTAAAGTACTAGTTTAGATATTTTTAAGAACAGCCTGGACATTTATTATGGGAACAAGTGTTTTGGCATGCTGGCAAGCTAGAAGGGCTTTAATGCCAGTGCTTGAAATATTTGTATGTATACCATGGAACACAGTACCAGTGGTGGGGTGCTGCAGTAGCACTGTCGCCTCACAGTAAGACGTTGTCCCGTTCGATTCTCAGCTAGAGAATCTTCTGTCTGGAGACATGCGTGAATGGGCATACCTTCGTTGAAGGTTGTGCATCAGGGCTGGCAACTCGGCACATAAAAATCTACTAACAATCATTAGCGGACCGGAGTTCCGCTGTGGCGACCCCTAACCGGGAAAAGCTGAAAGACAACAACCATGGAACACAGTGAAGACAGTTAAAAGTGGAGAAAATATGGAACAGTGACATTGCAAAGAACTGGACATCCCTCTAAAACTGACGAAAAGACAAGCCAAAAACTGTTCAGGGAGGCTGCCAAGAGACTTACAGCAACACTGAAGGAGCTGCAGGAATTTCTGACAAGTACTGGTCATGTACTATGTGACTACAATCTTCCGTATTCTCCATGTGTGGCCTATGGGGTAGGGTTGCAAGGAGGAAGGCTTTTCTTGCACAGAAAAACCATCCAGGCTCGGCTAAAATCAGGTTTCACAAAAGCATGTGGGAAAACATGTTATGTTCTGATAAGACCAAGGCTGAGCTCTTTGGCCACATTTCCCAAAAGGTAAGTTTGGCGCAAAACACCACTTCACATCACCAAAAGAAAACCATCTCCATGGTGAAGCATGATGGTGGCAGTATCATGCTTTGGAGATGCTTTTCAGCTGGAACTGGGGCTTTAGTCAAGGTGGAGGGAATTATGAACAGTTCCAAATACCAGTCACTTTTGGTCCCAAACCTTCAGGGATCTGCTAGAAAGCTGAAGATGAATTTCACCTTTCAACACAATGACTCCAAGCATACATCCAAAACAAAAGAATGGCTTCACCAGAAGAAAATTAAAGTTTTGGAATGGCCCAACCAGAGCCCAGAACTTAATCCAATAGAAAATCTGTGGGGGTGACCTGAAAAGGGCTACGCACAAGAGATGCCCTCACAATCTGACATATTTGGAGCGCTTTCGCACGGAAGAGTGGGCAAATATTGCCAAGTCAAGATGTGCCATGCTGATACTCTTCCCAAGAAGACTGACTGCTGTAATTAAATCAAAAGGTGCTTCAAAGTATTTAAAGGTGTGCACACTTATGCAACCAGCTTATTGTACGCTTATTTATATTTTTCCCCCAAACAGATTTTTCTTCAACTGAATTTTACAGGTTATAGGTCACATTAAGGATGAGAAAAGTTTTGAAATGATTTATTGTGGTCTCTTTATATCACAAAAACCTGGCATTTTAACAGGGGTGTGTAAACTTTATATCCACTGTACATGCCAAAGGGGGCACTGTACTCAAAGGATGGGTCTGAAGGGCTGAGTACAGCAGGACTGTAACTTCCTTAGTTCAGGATGACACTTTTGCTTACAAGTTGGACAAATGAATGATTCTTACTATCTTAGCTATGTACTGGTCGAAGGCCAAACTACCATCTACATAGGTTTCCAGATCCCTATCTACTGGGTCAACTTGCTTTATCAATGGAGTAATTAACTTGGGTGGATGATTTTCCAAAGGGCACTAATGCATTTGTGTGGAGTTTTAATCCATGGCTTTGGCACTGGTATTTGTTTGTGTAAGACCTATTGTAGGATGACAGGGTCATGGAGAAATCTAGGACAGCTCCCAATTTACAATCTGCAAACTTGAGCTAGAGGCCTTTGGCATTAGCATTGACTTCTACAAGGTAGATGCCAAACAGGAGAAGACCCAACGTGGAGCACTGGGGTACTCTGCTGATCAGTCTCCTGGTGGAGGTGGTCTCGCCAATATTGACTTCTTGGTTATTGTGAGCCAGCCAGCAAGTTGCATAGGGATTTATGCCTAGCTCAGAGTTTATCAATAATACCAGACAGGGGTATTGTATCAAATGCCTTGGCCAAGCAGGTCAAGGTAGGCTGTATGCAGTTTTTCCTTCATCCATAGCCTTGGCAACCCTTGAAGGGTAACAGGTTGAATTGGCTTTAAGGGAAGGTCTTGTCTAACTGGGATGCGTTACCAATGTCCTTGTTGATAATGTCTGACGATTTGTTCCATGACTTTGCATTAGACTTGTCAGAGTGATGGGTCTGTAGTTTCCAGGGTCAGCTGATGGTCCACCCTTATGAAGAGGGTGGACAATTATGGTTCTCCATTCACCTGTTGACTGCTCAAGTAGTCCTGCTAAGTCATGTTTTAGATAATTTATAATGCAACTGGGGATACTGTCAGGGCCCAGTGAAGCAGTGTTTTGGCCTGAGTGCCATCATGACCTGCTTCCTGTTGCTAGTTTGGGGGGTATACTAGAAAAGATTCATGGGGATGGGGTGAAGTGAGCTAAATTTATCAGCTAGTAGATCCACTAAGTCACCCTGGTCAGTGAAGGGTGTTACTTCTGCTCACTACAAAGTATCACCTTTAAGACTCCTGACATAGCTCAGGAAGGCCTTGTGATTGCCCTTGGCCTGGGAGGCTATCCTGACCTCATAACTGACCTCATTGGACTTCATTACACCTCAGTTTACTTACCTGAAACAGACAGCTGGTCTCAGACGCAGACAGCTGATTTTCTGATTTTTGGCTATGACTTCCTTTTGTTATAAAGGTAAGAATTCCACCAGTGGGGTTTGTTTTCGAAGATTTGGTCTTAGTTCTTGTAGGTATGGCACCTCAATATAGCAGTTTGCCAGGGATTTTGGGACTGGAGGACTCCTTTTAAAAACTGCTTGTTTGTTAGAATAAGGGAAGCTCCGCACAGAAGCAATATGGACCAATAGCTGACAAATGCACTTTAAAATGATGGTTAAGAAAGACAGATCTCAAAGCTCAGCCAGGCATTTTAGAATAGGTATAGAGCAATAGTAGTAGGGCCAAGTATGAATATTAGTGCACCAACCAGACTATTCACAGTCAGCAATTTTTCCTAGTGTTAAAGGCATCCTGCCTGCAAAAATACACTTTGTGGAAATAGTCCCTAAAGAGGACAAGGAAGATACTCATGAAATTAATTTGATATTTCAAGTCGGGATGCACTATGGATCCCTTTGCTGCTCTAAGAGAGCAGAGAGGCTTGGGGTAGGCAATGGCCCCTTTCTTTGTACTAGATGGGGAAACCATAGCAGTCTTGGCTGAAGTGGGAGTATTACACAAGCATAGTCTTCATTTACTGCTTTTAGAAATACCTTAGGGAGGAAAAGGAAGAGAGTGAGAACACATGCAACATATTCCTAACTCGAGTGTAGGAACGCATTAAATGCACAGGCTCTAATGAATCTGAGTTAAAGTTGGTGACCGATGTGAAACAAGCCAGTCACTCTAGGACTCCCCCACCTTTGCACCAATGTTTTTACATGCTTGCCCAGCTTCCACTCAAGAAGCTGTGAGTAGGGCCTGCTCATCTGGTCTATCAGTGAATTCCCATTTGAAGGGATGCATACAGCTTTGAGGAGACCCTTAAGTCAGCTGCCAATTCCCCATGTTAACACAGAAATCTGGACAAGCAATAACTTGGGTCCTACATATCTGTTGATTTACATCACAGTTGTATTGTTTGATTTACTTTCGTGGGAACTTGAGAATTCTAGGCAAGCAATCACTGAAACAAGGTGCCCAACCATATGCTCTTTCAAGATGCACTTTTTTTCAAGCATTTAAATAGTGCTCACTTCCCATATAGATCAGGACCATATATAACCTTGGTGCAAATTTCAGTGTTTCAGTAAATTTACATCTTCCCAAGTCAAAAATGTTCCTACAGCCCACACTGCCTGCAATATCTGTAATGCACAAAAATCAAGGCCAATATTTTTTTATATTTGTGCGCTTCTCCATTTGTTTGCTGGTCCACTTCTCTTGTGGAGTCAGGTGGCCTGTGTGCACTTTGCCTCCCTGTGTTGACCTGCACCTGGTGTGCCACAACCCAAGCTCACCTCCTGATAGAGCACAAATGACAGAGGTATTCATTATTTAACATTTGTTTACCAGGAAAGTCAGACTGGGACAGAGCCCATTTTCAGCAGAGGCCTGGAGAGAAACGCATGTCTTTGGAATGTGGGAGGAAACCAGAGCACCTGGAGAAAACCCACGCGAATGCAGGGAGGACATTATTTTCCTCACTTGAACCCTGGCTAAGGAAACCAGAATGAAGGCAGACCACCTAATCCACTGCATTCCAGCACCTTGCTGTCAAGGTGAATGTTTTGGGCTACTAGGGCAAACCACCAATTACTAAATACAACAATACTTTCCCAAGGGAAAGAAACTTCCACTTTGGCTTCTAGAACTACAAGGAATGCATTAATGGATGCGGTCAGTGAATTTTTACAGGTTCCAAAGATGAGTGGCTATGCTTGTCAAGCAATAAAATGCCATACCGAAGGGTCCCATAGACAGTGAGACTGATTAGGCAGTCATCCATTCAGAAGGGAATGTGACCACCATCTTTTCTGAGATGGGGGAAAACTGGAGCCAAGGATTTGAACACCAGTGGAAGGACCAAATGGCAAGTTGCTCAAATGCCACAGTCCTCCGTCAAAAATGGGAATGTACAATTGCGCCATACCTCTCAACCTGGAATCAAATATCTGGACAAGGCCCATGAAAAATAGGTACAAATCTGTATATCGATTAGCATAACATTTGCATAAACATTACACAACCCCACCCACTCCAATGGAATTGTGGGATAACAGCTATCAAACTGAAACTGGACAATGAAAATATGCCACCAGAGCCCCCCTGCAGCCATTCCAGTGTCCCATTACCTGGCCATTTCGCCCCATTTACCATAAACACTAATGTGCATACTGCTTTACTTCTACAATGATTTGGATTTTATATTTACATTTTATAGCACAATGCACAAACACTAATAGACCTCTCCTAAACAAAGCAATACCATATCACAATGAAAATAGACTAAGCATTAAAACTTCTCTGCCCTTGAAACTCATTGAACAGCATTGAAACCCACATTGCAGCCAAAGAAAATGCATCTGACCAGTGGTGGATAAACAATCTTTGGGCTGTTTTCAAATCATAGGCCCCTTACACACAAAACATACATGTGTTCTTTGATACACCTTCCTGACTTTATTAAATTATATTCCTTGTATAATAAAAGGCACACTTGTTAGACTTGGAGCACATTTTAAATTTATGGTTTTAACTTTTCAGTAGACAATGAAACAAAATGCATGAACCAATAATGACAAGATTTTGATCCATGTACTATTTATTCCCTACACAGTTTCCTTTAACCCATCCATTTATCATGCCCATTCCAAGTCAACTGTTTTGCTGATTTCCTGACAGAAATATCCACTCAGCAGCAACCGAAGTGCATAAAGCTGGTGAAACTTACCTTCTACAAACCTATGGTGATAAACTATAAAGATCACTAGACTGCCTTTCAGGATCCTGTCTATGACCATGTGAAGAACTTGTGTCCTCCTAGACAGTATTTTGTCAAGTACTTCCTACAGATATCTTTACGAAACAGGGATCATATTATCCTTCTCTCTTGTAATATGCAGCAGCTTGAACTAAAGTACACTTGTGTACACTTACCATAAATGTAGATGTTAGAGTGTTATTCACTGTTGCAGTCATTACATTAGGGCAATCTCCTGGCAGGTTGCAATCAGTCGGCCTGAAAAACAAAGTCTTGGGTCCTGCGTCGGTTGCCGTCTCCTCTTCCATGACATCAGGTGTATAAAACATGCAGCAGACGCCATTTTATTCAGTTTTATATATATATATATATATATATATATATATATATATATATATATATATATATATAAACAGTAAATATATAAATGCACTTTTAGAAACAATCAACTAAAAGCAAATACACCACAAAGGCTTTTGAGTATAATGAAGGAAAGAAAATGTATAGAATGGGGGATGGCAGGTGGGTAACCTGGACTGCAACAGTGAATACACTCACATCTACATTTATGGCAAGTGTACACAACTGTACTATGTTCGTGTTTCACTGTTGCAGTCATTACATTTGAGTAGAATCCCAAACTAAACAGCATTAGGAGCGGCTATAAGGCCCTGCAGGACTGCAGTGGCAAAACCTGCCCTGGATTTAGAAGAGAGAGATAAATGATAATGCTTTGTGAAGGTATGAACAGAGCTACAAGCAGCTTCTAGAATGTCTTTGGTTGGGACCCCTCTGAGAAAAGCTGCTGAAGCAGAGGCATCCCTGGTGGAATGTGATCTGATCCCCTTGGGAATAGGTTTACCATGGTGCAAATAGCAGAAATGAATGCAGTGGCTTATCCATTTAGAAATAGTCTGCTCTGATATAGCCTTACCCTCTCATCCAGCAGCAAATGCTACCTGTAGTTGCTCAGACTTTGAGATTTGGTCCTGATTAAGTAGAATCTTAGTTGTCTGTGTACATCCAATGAATTGCAGAATCCGTTCCCCCTTGTTCTGTGGATTTGGGTAAAATGTTGTCAGGTGAATGGTCTGGTTAACAGCCACACTGGATACCAGCTTAGGCATAAAAGGATTGGTCCTGAGGGCCACCCTGTCTGGGTAAAATATAATTAAAGGCTCCACTGCCATGAGAGCCTGTAGTTCTGAAACCCTTCTTGCTGAAGTACTGCCAAAAGAAAAGCTGTTTTCCAAGATAGAAATTTTATATCCGCAATAGCTGCTAGTTCAAAAGGAGGCAGGGTGAGTTTTTCCAGCACAAGGAGTTGGTGCTCTCCTGGGAGGCCTTAAATATCTGGCCCCTCTAAGATACTGTTTAAGCAGTGGATGAGAAAAAAGAGGGGAGGTTCTGTGTTGTAATGAGCAGAGATGGCAGAGGCATGGATTTTTATTGAAGAAAAAGATGGGCCCTTGTTAAGCATCTCAGTCAGGTATTGTAAAATCTGAGGAATATTGGGCTTTGCTGTGTCTATTCCTTGTGCTTGGTTCCAAGCACAGAATCTCTTCCATTTATCAGTATAAGACTTTCTAGTACTAGGCCTTCTGGCTTCCAAAATGACATCCATCACAGATTTACTGAGAGGTGTGGTTTGAATAATTAGTTGATTAGCCATGCTGCAAGATTCAAATTTTGGAGCTGAGTGTGCAGAATTTGATAGTACTGCTGAGACAGTACAGGAGGTATTTGCAAGTACCATGAAGGAAAGTGACATTCCTTAGAAGCGGGTACCAGTGCTGGCGAGGCCAGTCCAGAGCAATTAGGATCATGTTTGGTTTTTCCTGTCTGACTTTTAGTAAGACCTTGGAGAGTAGAGGCAGAGGGGAAAGGCATAGACTGATACAGCATCCACTTTCCATGCTTTTTTTGTGATGAGATCTTGTGCAGAATTTGTCCAACTGATAATTTTGGGGAGAGGCAAATACATCCATGTCTGGCCTCCCCCATTTCTGTGTTAACATGCTGAAGATTTGTGGATCCAGTTTCCATTCGTGGGGGTCCATAAGATTTCTGCTTAGGTTGTCTGCCAGAGTATTTTGCTTTCCTGGCAGGAATTGAGCTTGAAGATGTATTTGGTAAGTCAAGGCTGTGTTCCACAAGGCCATGGCTAGTCTACAAAGGGGGTAGGAATGTGTACCCCCTGCTTATGTACCACAACTGTGGTGCTGTCCCGTTTATCAGTAGCTGTCCTGGATGAAGCAAGTCCTTGAAGGCTGTCAGAGCATTCTGAACAGCTAGCATTTCTTTCTGGTTGATATGCAGATGCATTTGGTTTGGCCTCCATTTGCCCTGAATGCATCTCCCTGCCAGGTGGTCCCCCCCAAGCATAGTCTGATGCGTCTGTAGTTAGGGTTTGGGTGGCAGGGGGTAGAGTGAATGACAGTCCCTTGTTTTGGTGACATCTCTGCCCAAAAACTGTTGTAGGCAGGGAATGAGAGGAATCATGGTTTCCAGGAGGTATTGCCAAAGGCCTATGCTGAGGAAGGAGGAAATCCCCAAGCCTCTTTTTTGATTCAGAGAAGTCCCGACTCTCCCAGTGAAAATGTTCCCTTAAAGTATGCAAACTCTCCAAAAGAGAGATCCTCAGGAGGACATGCAGATGGGAAGGATTCCTCTGCATCAGAACCCTCATAGGATGGAACAGAAAATTCCTGATCAGAAGAGGAATCCGAAGAAATGGAAACCCGATCTGAAGATTCATAATCAGTGCCTTGCCTAGGCCTCTTAGCAAGGGGGGGGGGGTATTGGGAACCCCTGATCAAGGTAATTACATCCTCAGCCATTTTGATAATCTGTTTTTTAGGCATAGTGGCCTGAGCACGTGGCTCATGCGTCTTTTTTTTTACACAGAAGTTGCTTTTGACCTTGTTTTTCTTGCTGGCGTCGGTTTAATATAAAACTGTTGGTCTGAAAACACCCTCTGAAGCCGGTGCCTGCTCAGCAGCTACAGACACATCCAAGGGAGAGACTTCCGCAGGTTCAATACTATGAGAATCTCGCAGCATACCAGACTCCGAATGGGTCTCGATCGAGGCCTGCGACTCAAAAGCAGCGAACTGGCGAATGGCTTAGAAGAAGCTTAGTCGGTTTTGGACCTAGACTGTCTTTCCTTGCGTGGTTTGTGAACTCCGGTAGCTGGATTGCTAACAGACATTTCAGGATGGTTAAATATTGAACCAAAATATTTAGAAGCAAAAATATAAAGACGCTTAACAGCGCGTTGGTTAAATCTAGCACAAAACCGACAGCAAGGCACTTGTGATCAGGGCCTAGGCAAGGAATACAGTACAAATGAAAATCCTTATGAGGTATTTGCTTCCCACAAGTAATGCAATTATTAACTTTTACTGACATCGGTAAGGAGCACGAAAAAGTTTCCCCAACGGGGTACTTGGCTTTAGTTTGAAGACTTCGGTTCTGAAACTAATACGAAAATTTCAGGAGCAGGTCGACTGGCACTTGCGAACTGCTTTGGGCACTGCGCGGCAGGAAAGACTGGATAAAATGGCGTCGGCTGCATGTTTTATACCCCTGACGTCATGGAAGAGGAGACAGCAACTGATGCAGGACCAAAGACTTTGTTATTCAGGCCGACTGACGGCAACTTGCCAGCAGATTACCCTAATGTAATGACTGCAACAGTGAAACACGAACATCTTAGCACAGAAATCAGTCAGAACGAAACTAGAAACTCAGTTGTGTTCACATGCAAAGATGTGCATACCAGGGCTGAAAACTAGTAACTAATACATACAAAATAAAACAATTCTTATGTATGCACGTGATACTACTGCATTTACTGATAAAGATGTTTGAAAATGCAGTTATTTTAACAGGATTCTCTAAATACTAGTAAGTCTGGATAGTATAATACAACGCAACAAGGCTGTTAGCAAAACAATATTCAATTTGGCATTCAGAAAAGTCTTAATTTGTGCCTTTTCTGTGAATTACCTTGTCATGTTCAATTACAGATTATTAGCATATAGGAAAAAGAGAGGACAAGCTATGTTTAGAATTCACCAGATGGCACAGTTTCACAGCCACATAAGAGAACTCTTGAGAACAGCCTATTAAATAAAGCTCAGGGTCACAGAAGCTTACAAATCTCCAAGATACTGCTCCCCACCGCAAGCTCCCTAGTCGGAACTGTTTCCATATGCGGTTCATCAGTTCAGTTGCTTTTCACTTTTGGTTAATAAAATGCCCATTATACGAGTGAGAAAGCCCAAATCATAATGATTTCTACTTTACAAGGAAGTTACTTCTCTGTACAAAACAGGCCCAAGTCAAAGATGCAGAGATTACGAAGGGAAAAAGAGATACATACACAACACTCAGCCTTTCTCCTTCAGTACAAGTGTCAGGTAGATGCTCTTGTCTAAATCAGATGGGCCACGCTGCTTGTTACGTAGCGAAATTGCATGCATTAGTCGACGTCGGTCATGCGCATTTGTACCCTGACGTCCTGATGTCAGTCAAATGCGCCTTGACCGACGTCAGCCTTATACTTTGATATTCGGGCCGACCGAGGACAGCGGACTACCCAAGTGTAAGGACTGCAGCAATGTGAGATGAAGAACATCCTACCTCACCTGATAGAAAACGCACCTGAATTAAAGTTAGATAAACATGTTTTATTGTAAACTGTATATTCACTTAGAGCCTGAGAACAAAGAAAGATTCCTGGATGATTCTTCTGTGCACCTAACCTAATTTCATTTGATTTGCAGTGCCTTTTGGATCAGCATTAGAAAATGCATTATTGCTTCCATATATGTACTCCATTCTCAGGCTTAAATTCTAAGTCAGTAGAGCAGCCAGGACAAGGAAAAGTACAGTTTTGTACCTACCATAAATGTAGATGTTCGAAGATCCACATTGCTGCAGTCATAACCTGTGGGTAGTCCGCTGTCCTCGGTCGGCCCGAATACCAAAGTATTAGGCTGGCGTCGGTCATGGGCGCTCAGATCTGACGTCAGTGCGCCATGGTATTAAAGCGCATGACCGACGTCATATCCTCAGTCTTTTCTTGCCCCAGATGTCAGAAGGCCCTAAAAAGAAAGGCCACAGCCAAAAATAGAAAAACCTCCAAAACCCATGTACAAACAACATCTACCACCCAAACCATACAACCACTCCAAACTACAGAGGGGAAGGAGGGAGGGTAAATTGGACTGCAGCAATGTGGATCTTCGAACATCTACATTTATGGTAGGTACAAAACTGTACTATGTTCTTCATCTCACATTGCTGCAGTCATAACCTGTGGGTAGAATCCCAAAGCAAAGGTAAAGGGAGGTTGGCAAAATCATAAAGCATTGGGAGCTGCTAACATGCCCTGTAAAACTGCAGTGGCAAACCCAGCCCTAGATTTGGAATAAAGAGGGAGATGGTAATGTTTAGAAAAAGTGTGCACTGAACTCCAAGTAGCTGCTTCCAAAATATCTTTAGTAGCTACCCCCCTTAAAAAAGCAGTAGAAGTGGCGGTAGCCCTAGTGGAATGAGGTCCAATTCCAGCCGGAATCTCCTTACCATGATGAGAATAACAAAAAGCAATACAATGACCAATCCACTTAGAAATAGTTTGTTTTGAAACAGGTTTCCCCTGAGAGCCCAAAGCAAAAGAAACAAATAACTGTTGAGACTGTCTGAACCCTTTAGTTCTGCTCAAATAATAACGCAACTGCCTGTGAATATCTAAAGTGTGTAAAATTTTCTCCCCTTTATTTTGGGGATCAGCATAAAAAGTAGGCAAATGAATAGATTGGTTCAAGGCCACATTTGAAACCACTTTAGGCATAAAAGTAGGGTTAGTACGCAGAGATACCCTATCCATATGAAAAATCAGGAAGGGTTCAACTGCCATTAGAGCCTGTAATTCAGATACCCTTCTAGCAGACGTAATGGCCAACAAAAAAGCAGTCTTCCAAGACAAGAACTTTAACTCAGACGTAGCTGCAGGTTCAAAAGGAGGTAAAGTAAGTTTTTCCAACACAAAATTGAGATCCCAGGAAGGAGTAGGAGCTCTACGCGGGGGTCTTATGTTCTTTGCCCCTCTAAGGAATTGCTTAAACAAAGGATGAGAGAATAATGGTGGGTCACAGTCATAGTGAGCAGAAATGGCTGCAGCATGAACTTTTACAGAGGAGAAAGACAAACCCTTGTCTAATAATTCCGTAAGATATTGAAGAGAAACACTCAAATCAGGCCTGGAAACATCAAAGCTCTTTGCTTTGCTCCAAATAAAAAATCTCCATTTATCAGCATAAACTTTCCTAGTACTAGGCCTTCTGGCCTCAAAATAACATTCAAAACTTGCTGAGGAAGCTGCGACCCTCCAGGTTCTAGAACAGAATATGCCAGGCTGTTAGATGCAGGGACTGAATCCCGACATTGAGGAAATGATTGCCTGCCTGAGACAAAAGGTATGGAATTGAAGGTAAAGGCCAAGGAGGCTCCCGTACTAAACTCCTCAGCAGAGGGTACCAGTGCTGTCGAGGCCAATCTGGAGCTATTAGAATCATGGAGGGCTTGTCTTGTCTGACCTTCAAGAGCACCTTGGGAAGAAGAGGCAGAGGAGGAAAGGCATAGACGTGAAGATTGCTCCAACTGAATGATAGAGCATCCACTTTCCAAGCTGTTGGATGAAACATCTTTGTGCAAAACTTTGGCAACTGGAAATTTAGTGGAGAAGCGAACAGATCTATGTCTGGAGTCCCCCATATCACTGTCAACTGTCGAAATACATGAGGATCCAACTTCCACTCGTGGGGATCCACCATCTGTCTGCTCAAAACATCTGCTAAGGAGTTCTGTGCTCCTGGCAGAAACCTTGCCTGAAGAGTGAGGTGTAAACTGAGAGCAGTCTCCCACAAAATCATAGCTTGCCTGCAAAGAGGGTACGAATGGGTTCCCCCTTGCTTGTTGATGTACCACATGACAGTTGTGTTGTCTGTTTGAATCAACACTTGTCCTGGGCGAAGTAGATCCTTGAAAGCCATCAATGCAAATTGGACTGCTAACATCTCCTTCAAGTTGATATGCAAATGTTGAAGTCTGACAGGCCACGTGTCTTGAACCCATTTTCCATTGAGGTGAGCTCCCCAAGCCTTGTCAGAGGCATCTGTCGTTAAGATCTGACTTGCCTCTGGTCGGGTCACAGAGAGTCCCTTGTTTAGGTGACATTCCTGAGCCCACCACAAAAATTCCTTTTGAATGCAAGGTATTATCTGAATGACAGTGTCCAGATCGTGGCAGTGTTGCGCCCATACATTTTTGAGATACCATTGTAGCTTCCTCATATGCAGTTTGGCATTGGGAAGCACCAGAATACAAGATGCCATGAACCCAAAGGCTTGAAGGACTGTCCTTGCAGTCAGCCTGGACCGTAGAGACAATTGTTGGAAGTAAAGTGTAAGGTTCCTTTGCTTGTCCAGGGTCAAAAAAGCCATCTGGGAAGCTGTATTCAGTCTCACACCCAGAAAGCACATTTCCTGAGAGGGTACTAGACTGGACTTTGTTTCGTTCACAGAATACCCTAGGCACCTTAACACTGCCATAACATACTGTAGATGGTGAAGTAGCTTGTCTTGGTCTTGAGCAAGAATCAGGCAATCGTCCAAATAAGGATAAATTTGTATTCCTCTTAACCTTAAGGCTATTACTGGAGCCAGAACCTTTGTAAACACCCTGGGCGCAGTAGATAAGCCAAAGGGCAATGCAGAGAACTGATAATGTAAAGTCCCAGCCCGAAAACGCAGGAACCTCCTGCAACTGGGCCTGATAGGAAACATGAAGATAAGCCTCTTTGAGATCCAGAGTTACCATCCAGTGATCTTTGCCCAACAGAGGCAGAAGTTGTTGCAACGTCAACATTTTGAATTTTGGAATGTCCAGGTATGTGTTGAGGATAGATAAATCCAAAATTGGCCTCCAAGTGTTTCTTTTCTTTGGTACAAGAAACAGGCGAGAATAAAATCCTAGGCCCACTTCTGACAGAGGGACCTGCTGTATAGCCCCCATTTGAAGAAGTAAAGAAATCTGTTTGTGAGCCTCTACCCTTTGCTGAGGAGGAACGTCTGGCATGCCTTTGAAAGGAGGCAATGTGTGGAAATAAAACTTGTAGCCTCGGTCTATAATGTCCAACACCCATTTGTCCTGGGTGACTAAAAGCCAGTTTTGCTTGAAGAGTGCCAACTTTCCTCCCAAAGGAGCTGCCAGACAGGAAGGATCTGGCAGCTGAAGATGCAGGTCATTGGGCCCACGAAAGGACTGGCCCCTGCCCTCACCTGTAGATTGTGCAGGGGAACTCCACGTTCTAGGCCTGAAAGAACCCTGAGCTCTACCCCTACCACGTCTAGATCTGCCCCTAGACTGTAAATCAGAAGGGTAAGCCCATCCCTTAGTAGGCCAATTCCTGCTAAACTTAGGGGGCTGCACCTGCAAAAAATATTTAACAGTCTGCATAGACTTAGCCTTGTCTTTCATTTTCTTCAAGACAGACTCCACAGGAGAACCAAACAAAACATCAGACTGCAAAGGAGCATCCAAAATTCTAGCTTTAACATGCTCTGACAAATTCTGATCCTTAAGCCAGGCGTGCCTACGAATAACTGAACCAGTGGCAGCCACCCTGGAAGAAGCCTGTAAAGCATCGAAACCACACTGCAAAGAATGCTTACCCACCTGATCAGAGGCATGAACCAAATCCTGTAATTCCTTACACTCTATGCCCTCTGCCAAAGCATCCACTTTAGATTTTAACTGAGTAAGGAGAAAATTCTGGTACTTCAACATATGAAACTGGCAATTCAAAGCCCTCATTGCTAAAGTGGAAGAGGTATACACTTTCTTACCCCACCTATCCAAAGCTCTAGAATCTTTATCCATAGGAACTGGATTCTTTACAACAGAAGCCCTGACACCCTTAGGTCCCTGGCTAATAGTTTCTGGGTCAGCCCTTGGGCTCTTATACAGATATTTATGAGCCTCAGGCACTCTGTAATACCTATCTGGTTTAACTGGCGCAGGAGGCAAAGAATCTGGATTAAGGGAAGCCTCAGAGAAAACGTCTTGAACAACATCCAAAACAGGAGGTATAGCCAAGGGCGATGTTGTGGTAAAAACAAAAATTCCCTAAGCCTCTTTCGGGAATCTGAGAAATCCTGACCTTCCCATTTAAAATGCTCCCTCAGAATGCAGGGTTTCTGAAAAAGAAAAATCCTCTGGAGGAGAAGCAGGACTGGAATCCTCTGCGTCTGAATCAGAATAAGGAGGAAAATCCTGAATGTCTTCAGCCGAAGACTCACAGTAATCTGAAGCCTGCTCCAAACTTTCCACCTCTGGCTCCACCCTAGGCCTCTTATCAGGAGGGGGCATAGAACCCCTGATTAAGGAAATTAAATCTTCTGCCATTTTAAGCATGTGTTTTTTTAGGTACAGGACCTGCAGAACTAGGACTGACACCTGTGGAAGGCAAATCAGGCCTGCCTTTGGAAGGTACCTTAGAGACAGAAGAAGGCCTAACCACCTTAGGCAAAGAAGGGAGTACAGCAACCTGAGAGGCCCCCTCAGCCTGACCTGACTCCTGAGAGGCCACATCTTGCAAAATTAACGTCTCCCCCTGAGACTCAGCTGAAACCTCGGCTGGATCTACAGATTCCACCGTAGTTTCTAAAGAACCGGCGTCCGGAACGGACGACTCATCCTGCTTGGACCTTAACGATTTTTCTTTGCGCTTCTTCGCGGTAGCGGGCGTCAGAGGATCAGACGGCATATTGTAATTACACCGCTTGCCGAAGACAAGCCTGGCGCAATCTAACCTACGTTTAATGGTGCGCTTATTAAATCTAGCACAAAAGCGACACCCGACTACGTCGTGCTCAGGCCCCAAACAAGGAATACAAAGAGAGTGGTAATCCCTATGCGGTATCGGTTTCCCACAAGAAATACAATTATTCACTTTTTCTGACATCCGGAATTAACTGAGGCAAGAAAAAACAAAAATATTCCCCAACGGGGTACTTAGCCAACTTGGTTTCGGTCTGAAACTCAGAATACGAAAATTTCAGAACGCCGAACGGCACTTGCAAACGCTGCTTCTGCTTCGGACCATGCGGCAAAAAAGACTGAGGATATGACGTCAGTCATGCGCTTTAATACCATGGCGCACTGACGTCAGATCTGAGCGCCCATGACCGACACCAGCCTAATACTTTGGTATTCGGGCCGACCGAGGACAGCGGACTACCCACAGGTTATGACTGCAGCAATGTGAGATGAACATCCAGAAATGCTTTACCCAGCAGCATCTGATGCAGACTGATGCGTCTCGGGCAGACTGTTTGCATTATCTGGAACCTAAAAAGATGGCTGATACAGTGCAGCTGATACAGTGCAGCATAGTACAGAAGTACCAACACATGTTCTCTGCCTCACAGATGTGCAGCCAGTTTCAGGTAACAGAAAATACTTCACTCTAGAGGAAACTTGCATATATATAAGCTTCGCAAAAGATAGTCTTATGAATATACCTTACAGGAACAAATGAAACAAGATATTATTCTACAGTCAAAAAGAGAAAGTTTGTCAGTAGCAAGTAAAGTGTCACCTTCGGCTATACACAAATTTTTTTTTTGCTCATTTGTTTATTTGCCATAAAATACAGGGCTTAACAACTGTGACCAGAGACTATCCTGGAAAAAAAAATGTCCACAGACCAGGGAAACTTTAGTTACAAAACGTACATATAGATATGAAAGCAAAAGGGACCTAGGTTACACCACAGCATAAACAGCAATGAACTTACAAATGCAATATGTTAAGGTTTCTCTCTCAGAACTCGAGTCAGGGAATCAATAATAGCATGACGTTTATATATTTTATAGTGTTCACATACACTCTCTTGGTACTCCACACACACACACTTCTTTATCAGAATTACCTGCGTTCCGTTCTGTTCTCGGAAACCATTCCCTTAGCTTGAGTTATGCTATCAGTTAAGGAGTTCCATTCCTTCGCGGCTTTCCGGAAATGAATATATGCACGTAACTGAGCTGAATTCAGACAGGCCGGCAGGGCGCTTCACAGAGCTGACGTCATTGCGAACATGTCAGCTCAAAGCTGAAATGCAAATAAAACAGCCAGGAAATTAAAGGGTGCCACTCGGGAATTGTGGCACCCCATTATTTGGACCCCAAAACTCTATAAAAACAAACGTAATTTGGTACGGTTGGGAGGTACAAATTGCACATCACCCATGTCCAAGATCACCATTAGTGCATCCTTTCAGGACTAAGATTTTACTAAAAGGTAGAGATGGTTTATTCTGGAAAGGTCCAGGAGTAGTCTAAGATGACCAATATAAAAACTAGTACAAAGCCCACAAATCTGTCCACTGTACAGGCCTAAGGTATGTACAGAGCAGGCCAGCCTTTAGATTCCCTACCCCTACATCAACTTGCATATTCCACATTCATCCACTATTTCTTTTGTGGGGAGCCCCCACATGAGAGCATTACTGTACACGCTTAACTTCCCAGTTAAATATATCACCACCATGCAGCATGGGCACACCAAGCTCCCTGCTGCAGGCAATATACTGGGTAATTCTGCACCATCACCAATGCAGCAAGTGGAACTGCTTCCCTCTCCCCATGGACGACCTGGCAACCACTTAGTCATCTACCATTTTGGTCCCCCAGCACAGGTGCTGTTAGTCGAAGACAGGTCATATAGGTTGCAGTCATGGTTTTATCCCTCTGCTCCTTGGGGCAAGGGAATACTAGAAATAGAGTTGAAAACACTTTTCAAGGGACACAGTCTATAGCTCCACACAGACGTTCTAAAAATGCAAGCTAAGCTGACCTGGTTGACGGGTAGTACGGGCAATTCTAAAAATGCTAGTAGAGTTCTGAATTTTATTTTGTAACCTGTAGCCATCATTTATATCATAGGTGTGCAGTCATACCAAAACAGTTTGAGTCTCTTCCATACAGGATTTAAGGAAGGTGGGAGGAAGAGGACCATCACCCCTATTTTTCTTCCGTTACCATATCACTTTTTTTTTTTTTTTTTAAATGTTCTGGCCAAATAGGTTGCACGAAAAAGGCCACTGCTTAGCAGGATAAGTCCTACTACATTCCAGCATTAGAGATTAAGTTGCATTATGGATAGTACAGTCTTCCCCTTCTCCTCTAGTTTAATACATTTTGGGTAGGGAACCCAAAAAGAACTTTGTCTATATTAACATCTTCTGTTAGTCAGTTGGATTACAGCTGGCTTCGCATGCACAACTGTACACAAAGAGAAACATTAACAGTGGATAAGGGAGAAGAGTACTACAATGGACAGAGAAAAACAAAAGGTGGTCAAGCTTAGGAAAGGTGACTGGACAGGGTACACATTATGTATAGTCCTAAGGCAGGAGGCCACAGACCACATAAGAGAGCCTCCCACAGAGGGATGGGATGTGGGTGTACCTTCTGATTGTCAGGCTTTTAAATGGTGATCTAGTTGAGACTAGAGGCTGTAAAAATCCTCCACACCAGCCTGAAGAAAAGTTCTATCAAATGCTGCCATTTTCAGAGTAGCAAGACAGGCTAAGTGTTTGCTCCTGTTATATATGGATAAATGGGCACCCACATCAGTGATTCACATGGTTTACTTTCCCTAGTCAGTACAGATAAGTGCTGGTACAAAATAAGCTCATTTTGCCAACATATTGACTCCTTTAAAGATTTGTTTTTTGGGCAAAGCCAAGATGCCCCTCTTCCAGGTGAGGCAGGACTGATATCCTGTCTTGCAGCACAGAAGACAAAGGTCTGAGCAGTTTCCTGTGCCAAGGGTACAGGATTTGAATCTTTCCACTTTAATTTACTGCGTGACCTTGAGTTACTTGAGACAGTGACTTGGGACAACTGAAAATTTGGGCTAGGCTCCCTAATGTTCTTTAGGACTGCAGGCCTGTATGAACCCATGTGTGAATGGCAAAAGAAAATGTGTGGCCAAGTATGCAATAATGAGCACATGACAATGCATGTGCCAGCATCCAAGTACTTCAAAGTGCACAATCTTTTTGATGGAGATAACCCAATAACTAAAACAATTATGCTTCCCAGTGTTGTGCTATAACCTCTGCAACCTCAGTACAATGGCTAGCATTGCTGCCTCAGTGCTTGATTCTCAGTTGGAGTGCCTTCTGTCCAGACAATGCATTTTATCCAACTCTGCAGATTGACAGGTGCTCTTGGTTTCCTTCCCTGTGCCAAATGTGTGCCATAGGTGAAATATTCCTCCAAAACAGTCCATGGGTGGGCATGCTTTGTGTAGGCACACCATTCAGAATCAGTTCACAGCCTTGCATCTGATTGCCAGGATAGTTTGGCTCCCCATGACCCTGAACTACACTACAAAGTCATTTTCCGATCTATAACCTCTCACATCAAGCTATTACATATTCAAAGCCTTGTTCCTCAGCCAGTC
Source organism: Protopterus annectens (assembly GCF_019279795.1). Lineage (NCBI taxonomy): Eukaryota > Metazoa > Chordata > Ceratodontiformes > Protopteridae > Protopterus > Protopterus annectens. Next base: position 1,804,974,081 of record NC_056743.1, on the reverse strand, counting down.
TACAATACTGTATTACTTCAAATATACATTGTATCCCTTGTATTACTTCCACAAAGAAAACAGCATTAAATTGTGCAAATGTTGTGACACAAGTCAACTATATATTTTATTCAACATTTCTTTACCTTGCAAACATGGTCCCGGAGGATAGGCTGGTACTGAGATCCTCTAATTTGTCTCTGAAACCAGGACTGTGGCTCACCGTTGTAGGATATTTCCAATGCTGATGCTCCATTTCTGACCTCTGGCAAGTCTGACATTGAATCTCGAACTGTAATAGTTCGAAATGGAGCAGAACTTAACCTAAATGAACACACGTCATAGAAAATATTAATACTTTAAGAATGTTATAATATACTTCAAACTGCAACTTTAACAAATTTTAAAATCCATTACCATTGCTTACCATTTGCTACACTTCTATGCTGACAACATAATTTGGGCTTCAAATTAACGTGCAAGCACATGTGGAGAAGGGGCATCCTGTGTGCCTAACTGTTAATTATAAAAAAAGCAATGTCTAAACTGAGCCATTACTGACAGTTACTGGTTCACATACCATGTGAAGAACTAGCAAACTGAAATTTATGCCAGGTACTTCAAATCGAGTAATCCAGTACTCCCACATTCCTCATAAAACAGAATGCTTCTTGTATACAAGCTCTGAACTGAAGATATGCTGGCTCATTGACCTTTGCAATTTGCCTGGCCAGTTGAATATGTACATATTCATAAGAGTTTTATGCGGTCATACACATTACATTCCTCTGGATGACAATCACATGCAGAATAAGACATCAGTTAGCTGAGAGATGCCTGGCAAGTCTTCCAGATGTACTCAATGCCACCCCTTAAAACTGCAGCCATTATGCAGCCGTCTCTAGAATCACCACAATTAATATGATGCACATTTTAAATGTTAGTGTATAATATGAGACAATCTTCAAGCAAACTTACTGTATCACAATTGGACAGAAAAGGACCAGGGAAGTACAAGAATTCATAATCAAAATTGTAATTCAAGAAATGCAATGCTGCTCATCAGGGGAAACTGGACTCCAAAGCACCAATATGGCCTTGATCTTCATTACTTACTATTCAGCTCCAACGTTGGGGGTATTCCAGAAAAAAATTATGTACTCACCATAACATTCCATCTGAGTAGTTCATTTGTCTTCAACCTGTGGGTACTAGATCTGTATCAAATCAGAGCCGGCAATTTCACTAGCATCTGCTCTGAGCTCCAAGCTCCTCCCCTTACCCATAATACACTACTGCCTTCCAACCCCCAAACAGAGTTTGCTGCCACTTATACTGAGAACCTGACCTGAAGAACACCTTGCACACCAAAAAACTTCAGCCAAACAGGCTGTCCATATGGTAAGGCCAGGGGGAAGGAGGAAGGGACGGTTTAAGACAAATGAAGTAGAACTACTCAGATGGAAATTTATGGCGAGTACATAAGTAAACTATTTCAAATAAAGAAGTTAATTTGATCTTCAACCTGTGGGACAGAGTCCCCCAGCTACTAAACTCCTGGGTGGCCCTCATGGAAGGATATTCCGGAGCACCGCGGAACCAAAGGATGCTCTAGAAATCAAATCCAATTTGTAGTGAGAAATAAAAGTATGAGGACCAAGTAGCTGCAGAACAATCAAATAAGACTCTCAACCAAAATGCTGCAGAAGTAGCCATTGACCTAGTCAAATGAGCTTTCACCTGACCCGGAGGAGAGAAACCTTTATCCTTATAGACCTGAAGGATGCACGGGGAGATCCACCTAGCGATGGTAACCTTGGAGATAGGTTTACCCAAAAAGGATTTAGAGGAGGACACAAACAATTGATCAGATTTACGAAAGGTTATATAGTCCTGTGTAAATAGAATCGTAACAGTCTATGAACATCCAACAAGTGGAGTCTGTATTCCACTTTAAGCAAAATTTAGAAAGAAAACAGGTAAATTAATGGTCTGATTGTTAACTTGTGATGCTACTTTGGGAGGAAAGGAAGGATTGGTACGAAGGGAAACCCTGTCCTTATGGAAAGCCATGTATGGAATTTTAGACCACGCTTGCAGTTCTGAAGCCCTCTTAGCAGAGGTTAGTTTTCCAAGACAAAGATCCATGGTTGCTGCAGGTTCAAATGGTGAAGCGACCAAAACTTGAGGAACCATAGTAAAGTCCCATGGGGGAATAGGATCTTTGACTTGATGGCGTAGCAGGAAAGTACCTTTAATAAAAGCTTTATACAGTCTGGAAGAGGCTAGAGAGGCAGAATTCGAGTCCAAGTGAAAATGAGAGATGGCAGCTAGTTGAACTTTTATAGAAGAGCTAGCTCCTTGTTGGAAAATATTTGCTAAAAAAAAATCAAGACTAGCTGAAACAGGAGCTGTGAAAGGGTCTAAACATCTTTGGGAAGCCCAAAAGGAAAAACGTTTCCATTTGCTACAATAAACCTTCCTGGTGGAAGACTTATGAGCTGCCACCAGAATAGACCTGACTGAAGAGGATAATCCCAAGAGTTCTAGCAATTAGGGGAACTGGAGCAGCCAAGCCAAGAGCTTCAAAAACTGTTCAGACTTGGATGAGGACCCCCCCCCCCCCCAGGGGTGTGAAATGAGATCCTGAATGGGATCCAAGTTCCAAGGTGGAGCCAAAAGATGAGACCAAAGGAAGGGAAACCATACCCGGTGAGGCCAAAACAGGGCAATGAGGATCACTTTGCTCCCCAGTCGATAAGCTTTCTGTAGAAACCTCAGAATAAGGGGTACAGGAGGATAAGCATACAGAAGACCTGGAGGCCAAGCATATACTAGAGCATCTCTGGGGGACTCCCCCAGCTGGGGGTTCAGAGCAATGAACTCGCTGCACTTCACGTTGGAAGGAGATGCAAAGAGATCGCAGCAAGGCTGACCCCACTGCAGAAAGATCTGCTCCGCTACTGAAGGATTCGTAAGGCATCAGTATAGTCAGACAACCTGTCCGCTAGGATGTTGGACCATCCCAGAATATGCGTTGCTGTCAAAAAGCGACCGGAGATTGCCCATTCCCAAACTCTCAGCCTCGTGACAAAGGGGTGTAAGACCTGGTCCCTCCCTGTTTGTTGACATACCAGACCACTGACATGTCTGAACTGCAATGGTTCCCAGAGGAAGAAAGGCATGAAGGAGCTGCAGCGTTAAAAGGGCCGCAGTCATCTCCAGAATGTTTATATGCAGACTGGTCTCGATAGGGGGCCACAGGCCTTGAACTGTCCTTCCCGAACGCCCCCCACACCCAAGTTGGGAGGCATCCATGGTCACTGTGGCTTGGACAGGGGCTGGAACAAAAAGTCGTCCCTCCAGAATTTCCAGAGAATGCATCCACCAAAGGGACAACCTGCAGACTCTAAGGTGCATTGGATGTGACAACCGAAGATCCAACAGGGACCACTGCACCGCTAGAGCCCACTGCAATACTCGCACGTGTAACTGGGCACAAGGAAGCGTTATGGTTGCTGCCATAGAACCCAGGGCTCTCAAAATAGATTCTGCCGAGGGAATGTGAGAACAGTAGACTAAGGAAACCTACATCCTTGGGTTTCGACTCGCTCAATGGTCAGGAAGATTTTTGGCTGTAGTGCGTCTATCCATGCCCCTATGTAGTCTTTCACCTGGACAGGATTCAGAAGAGATTTGGATGCGTTGATTGCAATCCTTAAGTAGAGTGCAAGCTTTAGGAAATGATCCCTAGTTTGGGAAAGTAGACGCCTAGTGGGAACAGTAAGGAGCCAATCGTCCAGGTAAGGGTAGACCTGAATCCCCTGAAGCCTCAGGTGAGCCGCTACCTACTGCCATCACTTTGGTGATGGGGGCTGTGGTGAGACCAAAGGGTAGGGCTTGAAATTGGTAATGATAGACTCCTAGCCGGAAGCGGAGGAACCTCCTGGAGCTTCTGTGCATCTTTATGTGATGATAGGCATCCTGGTGGTCGGATGAGCACATCCAGTCACTCTTGCAGGTACGGCATGATAGATTGTAATGTGACCATCCAGAACTTTTATTTGGCAACTGACAGGTTCAGGGTAGACAGGTCCAGAATGGCCCCCCATTTTCTTTGGCACCAAAGAACCTGGAGTAGATGCCCGATCTGGACTGATCTGGGGGGGGTTTCAATGGCTTGTTTCTCTAGCATCTTGGAAATTTCCAGTGCTGCCGCCTCCCTTTGCGGGGGTGGTATGTCCGGGAGGAGTTTGAGAGGTTTGGGAGGAACCACAAACGGGATTGAGTATCCTCTGGAAATTACCTGAAGCACCCAGCGGTCTGATGTTACGGACTCCCATGCCACCAGGTGCAATGACAAGCGACCCCTGCCTGCCTCCAGAGTAGAGCAGTCTGGCAACCCCTCAGGGTTGCTGCGCGGCCTCAGAGAATGGTTTGAGACCCAAAATTCCTCAAACCCCCTCTGCCTCTAGGCCGGCATCTGTCCTGTCCCCCCTCTGCCTCTGGGGGAATAGCCCAGAGTGTCCTGGGAATACAGAGACTTCTGGAACCACATCTTTTGTGCTCGCTGATTGAGGAAAAAGATCTTTGAGGGTTCGAGAAGCGGATTCCAACGGCAGACAGTGTCTTCCCGTCTTTCTCTCTGGACCAAGGTGTCTGATGGTCTTATCAGAAAGGGTAGAACAGTCATAAGGGCCGTTTGTAAGACAATCCTTGAAGGATTCCGAGAACTGACAATCTGAGCCAGGTGTTGCACCTCATGGACCCGCTGGACCCAGCTGTCCTAGTTGCTCCTTCAGTAGCATGAGAGAGGAGTCGCATGGACGTGATGGAAACAGCTGTCAAAGTGGCCATCCTCGCGGAAAACATGTCTGTCCTCCTGCGACATGGCCGCTGGGTGAGACGGCCAGTTCCTTTACCAGGTCACGCTGTAGCCTAGTAACGTGGGCCAGATAGTTCAGCGCCCTGATGGAAAAGGTGGCTGACTCAAATCCGCTTCCCTAAGCGGTCCATCATCCTAAACTCTCGGTCAGGGGGATGATCAGAGGAACTCTCCTGGGCTAGTTCCTTTTCAGTGGCTGCTGTTACTACCGTAGTGTCTACAGGGGACCCTTTGTTCCACACTGGTCTGTCAGGGGGGGGGGCTCAATTTTGTCTGGTCATTTTTGGGATTAGTGTCCTTCTTCCAAGCCCACAAGGTGACCAGGTCGACCAGGGGATCTGCGGGAGGGGACACCCAGGAAGTAGATGGGCCCCTGCCAAAAGCCTCCAAGAACACGGATTCGTCAGAGGAAGGTTTTGAGGCAGATTAACCTGCCCGCTGGCGTAGGATTTCCATGTCTACAAAGGAGACATCCTTGGAAGTTGATCTGGGGGAACCTTCCCATCATCCAAATCTATGTCCTCTGTGAAGGACTCTGGGGAGTCCAAGGGCCTCCTCTTGCATGTATGCTTGCGAGGTATGTGTCCGGGGGGAACCGCCTGGAGCTTCAAGCACGGGCTGTCCCCAAGGTAAAATGATGGTATTTGTAGACAAAGCTGAGGGGAGTCAGGGTGGAGTCTGAGGAAATGGTCAAGGGTTTCGATCCAGTGGAGAGAGCCCTTTCTATCATGAACTGTGAGGGAGAACATGCTTCCTGGGCCACCAATAAGGAAACTGCGCTCCCGGAGCAGAAGCGAGAATCTGAGCCAGGCCCGAAGTGGATGGAGCTCGGGGGGGACGGGACGGGGGGGACTTGACCCAACATCGGAGCAAAATGTAAAAAGTTCCACTCCCTCAGATCCGACACCCATGCTCAGACTCTAAGAGGCACTCTGATCAGACACGCTCTAGGCAGCGACTGGCATAGAGGAGACCAGCACGTTCTGCGCCGACCCCCTGACTAAGGCTATCCTCGGATCCATGTACTCCAAACCTGGAGGTCAGATCGAGAAGGAGAAATTGGCGTGAAGAAAGGAAGTGAGCTCCCCCCTCCAGAGGGAGAGGGAGCTGGCAAGACTCCCATCTGGATTAGTGTACGAATGAACCTCATTTTATCCATGTCTACTTCAGAAAGGCTTCAGGTGGACTGCGACGAGGCCACAGACAGTGACCTGGCAGGTCGAGGAACCAAGGCCCTAGATGGTGGTCATGGCTCCTCTGGCTCCAGGAAAAACCTGGGAGATTGGAGCAGAGGGGAATCACGGTGTTTAGACAGACTCTTGGCAGTAGTTCCTGATGCTGAAAGGTCCAGGAACCTCTTGCTTTCCTCTGTCTGGTGCTCTCTCCTCTCCCTTTTCTGCACTCTGCTTTCACAGGCTTAGAGGTGGGAGGGCGAGTCGCAGCCTGGGAGGGAGGAAAAGGAAGGACAAGAGAGGAGGCCACAGCAACTGCTGTGACCGAAGCAGTAGAGGCCACTGCCTCCATAGTACGTAGACAGCCTTTCAAGGCCAACTTAGCCCTTCTATCCTTGATGGCTCGCTGGTTAAAACCCACGCAAATGGCACAGTGCTTAAATGGACTACACCCAAGCACAGAGTGTGGCCATCAGCGGGTGACAATTTGTGGCCACCCAGTGCACCTCGTGAAGACCGGCTTGGGTTCAGCCAGGTCTCTCAAAAATACTTGAGAAGTCTAGCACAATAGAGAAGGAAAAAAGAAACTCACACAGACCCACTCACCACACACTCAGAAGGCGCACAGAATGCTTTTGGGGGGGGGGGGGGGGACACACCACACTAACCAACTGACAAACTACACAAAAACCCTAAAACGACACCAGTGAGGAGAGGAAGAGCAGGAACCTACACTAAACAAACTTTCAAAAACTGCTAAATTATCAAACTCAGACTGAGCTCATGATCACGATGCTTATGGCAAGCCACGGCAAGAGAGATCTGGGGGTTGGAAGACAGTGGAGGTATATTATGGGTAAGGGGAGGAGCTTGGAGCAGATGCTAGTGAAATTGCCAGCTCTGATCCAATACGGATCCGGTACCCACAGGATGAAGATCAAATGAAGTAAACTACTTCAGATATACATTGAGTTTCCGGTACAACTACATCAAAATTTCTTGCATACAAGCAGTACCTGATAACCCTTGACTAGCCTTCATCCTTCACACTGACACTGCACCCTCATCTGCTAGACTATTTCAAGGTAATCACATGAATAGTGCCACACCTTCACTATTAAATACTACATTCATTAGGTTCATAGGCAAGTAGTAGACTAGATGCCCTTGCAGGCCATTTTAAGACTAATCAATTTCCCATTTTGTGCACTAATTAACTTATCACATTTGGCCTTACTCATCCCATGGTTGGTAATTCTATATTACACTTAACTAAAATAACTGGGATCACACCATATACAGTTTAATGGGACCAGTGCATGGGATAAAGCATTTAGGAGCTGCCTCTGTCCATTAGTCCTGGGATAAATTCTTTTGCTTCCTATCCACAAATCTAAAGTTGTGCATGAATATGGACAGGGATGAACTTTGTTTTATATGGAAAGGGAGTCTGTTTCAGAGCAGCTCAACGAGCTATACCAAACCCTCCATCCTGAAGCAGAAGAGGGTCAGCTCCCTAGACAGTGTTCGAGGCCACTGGACTTGCTGATGTACAGTAAATTTATCAGTACTGGGGTCAGAGGATGCCTCATATGCCAGACAAAGCTAATCTTGTAGTTGTCTATAGTATTATAGAGGTTAGTGACAAAGCCGAGTCAGTCCATTTAGGACACGTTTAGGCATTAGACCCTTTTAGCAAGGTATCAGCATTCCAGTTGTTGCAAATGATTGGACAGATACATGCCAAAGAGGGAATTGTATTCAATGCCTGGCCTAATGAGGGCTGAGAAAAGGGGAGGAACATTGATATCCCTAGATCAACACACAATCCATTTATAAAAGTTGTGCAATACAGAAGGACATCTTACATTGGACACGTTTGTCAAAAAGTCACTGCCCGCACAGGTTCTCAAATCCTGAACAGAGTCAACTCTTAGGGGCGTATTGTTAATGTTTTAGCTCCCTGGGATAGATAAAAAGGATACAATGCATTTTTTGGCATCATTTATTGGGACAAACCTTCCTGCAAGATGGCCAAATCATTTGGGGATTCAATGACTGCTCCTAACTTGCAATCATCTGCAAACAGTCAGCCAGGCACCTTTGGTATTGGCCTTTACTTCAGAAAAGTAGAGGTCAAACAGGAGAGGTCCCAGTAAAGAACCCTGAGGGGCTCCTAGTGACTGGTCTCCCTGTGGAGATGGTTTTCCATTTTAAATTTCCTGCATCCTGTGAGCCAGTTTACAATCCAGCGGGTGACATGAGGGTTTATTCCCAGTTTATTTAGCTTTTCTAAATGTCCGAGTACGGAATGGAGGTAAAAGCTTTGCCCAGGTTGAGGTATGCAGTGTGTACTGTTTTGCTTTCATACATTGCTTTTGTGACCTTTTCAAAAACATGCACCAGGTGTGGTAAACCTGTCCTGCCCTTGACAAATCACAAGTCTTTCCATTGCTTTGCATACAAGGATGGTCGGACTTATGGGTCCGTTATCACTTGGGTGTGTGTAAAGTCCTCCCTTATGCATGGGAATAACTGCAGCTCTTCTCTATTTGCTAGGTACAAAACTTGTATGGGGGCGTAGATTGAACAGTGTTAAATGTTCACCAAGTAATGAATCTGTATGCAAATTCAAAATGAAGTTAGGAAGACTGCAACACAGCAGGAGAAGTACTGCAAGTATGCTACAATCAGCAGTTGTAGAAATGGGTGTATGGATCTATAAACAATATGGGATTTGTGGCTTGCAAAGTGAATCGAGCACCAGACTTTTCTTACTACTCTGCTTAATATCTTGCATGCAAAACCCTTTTCAAAACAATGTTTCATATGTTTTCGATAAAAATATAAGCATCTTGCCATCCTCTGAAAAGTGTAAACTGTATACACAGAACAGTAAGTTTCTTGAAGCAAAGAATAGTTGTGTAAGAACTTACATTAGATGTCCTTCTCTTCCACGTTGCAGTATTCATAAGACTTTTCTTACTACTCTGCTTAATATCTTGCATGCAAAACCCTTTTCAAAACAATGTTTCATACGTTTTCGATAAAAATATAAGCATCTTGCCATCCTCTGAAAAGTGTAAACTGTATACACAGAACAGTAAGTTTCTTGAAGCAAAGAATAGTTGTGTAAGAACTTACATTAGATGTCCTTCTCTTCCACGTTGCAGTATTCATAACAGTAGGGAGTTTCTGCCTGCAGTGCCACCACCTGGCCAGTAAACCAGTCTATCACATGAGATGTCCCTTATCAGGGCCACAAACAGACGCTGGGTATAAAAGTGACATCTGCACACACCCTCATCAGAATTGTTTTGCCATATACAGTAGTGCTCCTGTGGATTGTAAAGGAGGGTCCTAGTAGGAGACCCTTAGACTTGCATGTAGGCCAGGCCCAGGGCAGTAGGTTGGCTGTGTGGAGGAGAGTTGAGACTGGGGAAGATAAATGGCCATGTCCCCACAGGTAGGCCATGGAGCTCTGGTTAGGAAGAAAGAGGGAGTGGGTGGGTGGGACTGAATAGTGCAACATGGAAGAGGACATCCAAAATTATGTAAGTTCTTACAACTATTCTATGTCCTTCTATTCTCATGTTGCAGTATTCATAACAGTAGGGAGAGTACCAGAGCTTTAAGTATGAACCTGGGTGAAGGAAAGGTTTCCTTGATCAACCAAGCCCTGGAGGATAGACCTGGCAAAGCCTGCTCTTGCTCGAGAGGCCATATCCAGCTTGTAGTGCTTGGTGAAGGTGTGTAGCGAGGTCCAAGTAACTGCATCTAAAATGGAAGTAAAGTCCATGCCTTTGAAAAAGGCAGAGGAGGCAGCTGCCCTGGTAGACTGAGGTTTAACATGGCCTTGCAAGGATTTCCCATGATGGGAGTAGCACAAAAATGTATTTGAGATCCACTAGGAAATGGTCTGTTTTGAGACCGCCTTCTGTAGGGCACTGGGATGCAAGGAGATGAATTGGTCAGATTTCCTAATGGACCTAGTTTTGTCCAAGTAATAGAGTTGTGTGTGTACATCCAGGGAATATAGTCTCCTCTGAGGAGTTTTTTGTGGCCGAGGGTAGAAAACTGGTAGGTTAATGGCTTGATTCAATGAAAAGTTCATTAACTACCTTGGGCATGAAGGAAGGGTTGATCCGGAGAGCCACTCTATCATTGTGGAAAACATGGCAAGGAGAGGTGGCCATAAGGGCTATGAGACACTCCTGGTGGAGGTAAGGGCCAGTAACAGAACTGTTTTCATGGTGTATAGCTTCAGGGAAACAGAGTGAGCTGGTTCAAAAGGAGGCAAGGTTAGTTTTTCTAAAACAAAATTTATGTCCCAAGGAGGGGGAATGGGTCTCCTGGGGGGGCTGATGTGGAGAACTCCTTTCAGAAAAAGCTAGACTTCCAGGCTGGATGCCAGAGGGGGTGTAATGGGGCAGACTGGTAGAAATGGCAGACAAGTGGACTTTGAAGAATAAGTTAATCCCGAGTGGCGCAGCTCTCACACATAGGATAGGACCATTGGTATCGGACTAGTAAGAGGGTCTTTGGCATTCCTTTGACACCACCTGGAGAATCTGCTCCACTTTAATGCAGTTTCTCCTAATACTAGGTTTTCTGGCCTCCTGCAAAACATTCAGGACGTCCTCTGAATATAGGTGTCTGTAAGGGATTAGAATCCTATCACCCATAAGGTCAATTTCAGGTATTTCCCTGTGGGTGGAGTAGGGATCCCTTGTCCTGTGAGGTCTAATTAATTAGTGGGGTAACATGTGGTGATTGCCCTTTGCTAGTAAGTGTAGGAGGACACACCAATGCTGTCTTGACCAATATGGGGTCACCAGTAGGATTTTGGGTTTATCCTTCTGAATTTTCAGGACGACTTTCTGAATTAGTGTGAAAGGAGGGAAGACGTAAAGGTACATTCTCTCAAGAAAAGGAGAATCCGTCCACTTTCCAAGCTTGTGGATGTGGATCTCTTATGCAGAAGCTGGGCATCCGCTTGTTCTGGGGAGAGGCAAAGATCTGCTTGTGGCATACCTCATCTGTGGATCAGGTCCAGGAAGACCTCTCTGAAGCATCCATTCGTGAGAGGGAGCAGAGGTTCTGGCGAGTTTGTCTGCAATATTCTCTGTTGAGGGGATATACATTGCTACCAGGTGGACCTGGAGGGAAGCTGCTAAGTTCCAAATCTGGATGGCCAGGCTGCATAGGGGGTAGGACCTGATCCTCCCTTGCTTGTTGATGTACCACATGACAGTCATAGTCTGATTGCTTTCAGGGCTCCTGGCAGGATAAGTGGGTTTGAATGTTAGAAGGGCTAATAGCAATGTCCTCATTTCCTTGAGGTTGATGTGGTCCTTTTGCCTTTTAGTGGGCCATTTGCCTTGAACTGAATTGTTGGTTTGTTAACAGCACTGAACCCCACCCCAGGTCTGACTCATCTGTGGAGACCTGCTATGGGGCTGGAAGTTGAAGGTGGGTTCCTAGCAGAGTTGCAGTGCTGAGACGCACCTCTGGATTTCCTTTAAGCACAGGAACAGTGGAAGAGGGGAGTCCATGGGTTGGGAGTGTTAGCTTCATAAGTTTTTCAAGACTCACTGGATTTTACGCATGTGGAGTCTTGCCAGAGACAACATGGGTATGAGGGATTCCATGTGGCCTAGCATTCTCAGGAATTCCCTAGCCGTCAAGGAGTGGGTAAAGATCTGACTCCAGTATATGCAAAGGTCCTTGATCCTTTGGTCTAGAATGAAGACTTTCACGCTGTCTTCTAATCCTGCGTCCCAAGAAAACCAAATCTTGTAGAGGGGGCAGGTGTGATTTTTCTAGATTTAGGGTGAACCCTAATTGAGTAAGGATAGAAGACACCTGTTGTAGTAGAACTTGATAGTCTTTATGAAGGATGAGCAGGTCGTCTAGGTATGGATATATCTGTATACTATGGGTCCTGCAGTGAGCAATGAAGGGGGCTAGGGACTTTGTAAACACTAGAGGAGCAGTGGAGAGATCAAAAGGCAAGGCAGAGAATTGAAAATGACAGGAGCCTATTGCAAATCTGAGGAATTTCCTGTAATTTGGATGGATAGGAATGTGGAGATAGGTCCAGGGCTACCATGAATGCTTGGGTGGAGGGCTACCATGAATGCTCGAGTGGGAATTAGTGTTAAAAGAAAGGGTAAGGTGACCATTTTGAAGCTGGGAACGTGGAAGAAGAGGTTTAAGGAGGATAGGTCTAGGACTGGCCTCCAAGGGCAGTATTTTCTCTGTACAAAAACACTCTGGAGTAAAAGCCTGTGTTTCTTCGTGAGGTAGGAACCTGTTCTATGGTGCCCTGAGTTAGGAATTGTTGGATGGTTGGGAATAGGTGGATTTGGTTTATTGGTGGTTGAGGACTACCTTGAAAAGGTGGGAGCATCCACCAGGTCATGAAATATCCTCTATGAATGATGAAGGGCCCACTGTTCTACACCAGGATGGTAGGGTGAGGTGAAGGGATAAGGGTGTTTCTGGATGCAACCAGGGTGAGTCATAGTGGAGGTGGTCTGGATTGGTCAGACAGACTCTGAAAGGATGTAGTGGAGGAGCTGGTGGGAAACTTGAGTAGAATGTTTCATGGCTGTCTACGTCCCTTAGATGGAGGGGCTGAGTGAAAGGACTGCCTAACAAAGGAGGGCTTCTGTCTGCAATTCCTGTGGTATCTGGGAATAGGGGATACCAGAAGATGTTTGAGATTCTGTAATTCTTTTCCCTTTTCTTGAAGTGATTTAAGGAGCTCAGCAGAAGCCTGTCCAAAGAGGGCCTTATTGGACAAGGGTGCATCCAGTAATTTAGTCTGAACATCCATAGGGAGAGAATGAAGCCGTACCCAGAAATATCACCTTGGTACTGATCATGAAGCAGCTGATTTAGATGAGGCTTCCACAGCATCATAATTGCACTTTGAGTACCTGGTCACTTGGGATGCTAGGGAATTAACTTGTGCTTTTATAGAAGAGTCCTGTACCTTGGACAGAAGGGTAGAGGCTTTGGAAATGGTATCAAACATACCTAGCAATGTGCGTTTGGTAGTTCAAGGCCCTTATGGCTACAGTAGAGGAGAGCTATACCTTCTTCCCCAGTCTGTCCATAATTTGCTGTCTTTATCCATTAGGTAAAAGGACAGCAGAAGGTAATTGTTTTGTCTGCAGAGACTGCTATAACAGCTGGATCTGCTGATTGGTTTCTAGAGAGAAACTGAGTGTCCGGGGGACCTTATAGAAACGGTCTGGTCATTTAGATGCTGGAGGTTGAATCTCTGGAGACTGAGAAGCAGCCAAAAAAGCATCCTGAAAAGCAGGTAGTAAGGGAGGGACAGCAGAAGGAGATTGTTGCTCCATTTGTAAGCAGTCAAAATACCTTTTCTTGAAGTTAGATACCTTTAAAGCCTGCCACTTAATGTTCCTTCACGAGGGAGATGGTGTCCCCAAAGAAATTCTCCTGAGGATTCAGGAGAAATAGAATCCTCCTCCACTGGGGTAATGAAATCCTTAAGGGAGTCTCATAAGAGAAGGATTCCTCAGAAGAGGAGTAATCTTCCTCAGATACCTGTACGGGAGTCTGAGGTGAGAGTAGGGGGAAGCTGTTGTGTCTGCAAGGCCTGAAAAGCCTTAGAGAGCCTTTGTGAGAACACTTCCCAACCAGGGACCTGTTGAGGTTCAGGGTGCTTAGTTTTTTTCGTTTCCTCTTCAGGGGAGTTGCTGGTGGAGAAAGCATAGAAGTGGACATCTACTTATTGGGAAAAAGACCAGGGCCTTCCGACTGAGTCATGGTTCCCCTCTGCCAGTCTCGAATGGCTGAATTGCCTCAGCGGACGTACACGCGGTTTATGGCATCACAGCTTCCATTAAAGTTTTAATGGAAAATTTTAATTTTCTTGTTTAGGCAACTTGGCCCAACTTCTGGATCAAAAGGAAAGTACAAGATCATCCACCTATGCTACTTTACAGCCAGTTTGCTCATAACCCATGGCATGGGTCCTACAGATTAGACATTTGACCAAAGACAGGATAGGTTAACCTGCGTATCTATTCACAAGGGGCACATAATTATGACGGAGGAAGTAATGAAGTCCCCACCCCCCCCACACCAGCACTGCCCACAGCCAAGCAGACCCAAGACCTTAGTAATTCACAGAAAGGTGGGGAAAGTAAAACTGGATAGATGGGATATGAATATCCTACTCCCATTCAACAGGGTGCAATGGCACTGCAGAAGGAATTGTATGGTGGATAGAACATTTACTATTTTAGTACGTTACATAAGTGTATTATGTTGGAAAGATTCCCAGGTAGTGAAGTGTGAAGAGGGACTGGGTTCAGCATGCACTACAAAGCCTGCCCTAGCCCCAAAATGAATGTTCAGCCTACACTGTTTGGAGGAGGTGCAAACAGATGCCTAGATGGCAGCTTCCAAAACAGTATGAGTGACAATTTCTTGAATACCACACTGGTCGCCATGCCCCTGGTATTAAGAACCATGACTGGGCCTTCCAAGGATTTTCCTTGGGATAAGCAGCAAATCTGTATGAACAAAGAAAGCAGTAGTTTGGTCAATGGTTTGCAATTCTCAGCAAAGGTGATGAATATTTTTTCTCAACTCCTTAGTTCAGTGGAGATCCAAGCAGCTTGTAAAAACCCAGAACACATACTTTCACTCTTCGTTTGTAGATTTGGGAAAGGCTGGAAGCTAAATAGCCTGATACAAAGTGGACTCAATCCACTGCTTTGGGCATGAAAGAAGGGTTGGTCCAAAACCTACTGTTGTGGAACACTACAAATGACTCCCTGCACATCAAGGCCCTAGTTCAGATGTTCTTCTAGTAGAGGATTGTCACCAGCATCTGGCATAATATTTTTACAGGTCAAGAATTTTATTGCATGTAGATGCAGCTGGCTCAAATGGAGCCTGCTAATGCAATTTAGGTCCCAGGGGAAAAAGTCTTTCTGGGTGGTTTCAGGTCTAGGATTCTCTTCAGGAATTGTTTAATTGGTCTTAAGCTAGGCAAGAGTGGATCTAGTGAAAGGTAGGCTGTAAATCTCACACAGGTGAACTTTACAGCATGCTTAACTTCTGCATCAAACAGGTCATTGAAATATTGGAAAACTTGAATACCTACTTCCCTTAGGCCCTGCTCTATTACCAGTAGGAAATCCTTTTCCACATGGATATGTACGAGTTCCTTGTGGATGGCTTGTTCATCATGGTATGCTGAACATGTCTACAGAATACAGGTACCTAAAAGCCATTAGGATAGAATCGTACATACAGTGACCTGCA
This sequence comes from Protopterus annectens, assembly GCF_019279795.1. Taxonomy (NCBI): domain Eukaryota; kingdom Metazoa; phylum Chordata; order Ceratodontiformes; family Protopteridae; genus Protopterus; species Protopterus annectens. The sequence goes on along the minus strand of NC_056743.1, from coordinate 1,804,958,733 downwards.
GCATCAACATGGTGCCGTGTATTATAGACCACTTGAATTAAGTCAGATAGTCTACCACTGCTGGCAGAGATTGGTGCTTCCCCCTGCAAATTTCTACAATCTAGAGGAAAAGTACAGTTCTAATGTCAGAAATCAAATGTAAACATTTAAGATACTGTTGCAATCCTCAGTTCTGGTACATCTTCCAAGCAGGCAGCCTATCTGGCCATCCTGAATTCCAAAGCTCTACCCATCTTCATGGCTTCAGCAAACGTCCTCCCATCAAGATGCAAGGAAACTAACCATCTCTTCTTACTCCAGCAACAGCTAGTTAAATACCCTCAGTGCCAAAGCCCCATTGGACCAGATGGGACAGCCTTGTGTGCCCCAGTCCACCCCAGAGGCCCCATCTCTCTCCCCAGGAAGTGAAGGACAAGAGAAAGGGTGGCATAAAGGGATTAGAAAGCTAGGCCAACCCAAACGAGAAAACTAGTCAGAATAGGAGAGAAGGTATATGGACTGCAGCAGTGAATCTACTTGAGCATAGAGAGTTGGCGAGGTGGATACAAGTGAATGGGAGATAAAACTGCAGGAAAGCAGAGGCAAAGCCTAACCTGGTCCTATAAGCAGACCAAATTGTAATTTTCAGAGAAAAGTGTGAACAAAAATCTAGTCTGGTGGTTGCAGTAACTAGTTTAGCCTCACCCCCAATATGCCCTGAAAGAGATTTACCATAATATGAACAACCAAAGGAAATGCACTAAGCAAATCTAGAAAGTGTCTCCATTTCTCCTCCCTTCCTTTCTGCAGAGGAGACAAACACACTATGAATTTTGTTCTGTGCAAATAAAACTTCCTTTCTGTACACATCAAGGGAATGAAGGTTCCTTTCCCTCTGTTCTGTGGCTTAAAGAAAACTAGTAAATTGATGGCTTTGTTGAGGTAAGCTCAGACCACTGGAGGCATAAAGGAAGGGTTAATATGTATATATACACTACCATAACGAAAAGCTAGTAAGGATTCTTTGCACATTAAGGCACAGAGCTCAGTTGTCCTAGAAGTAATAAACAGTCTTCCAAGATAATGAGACAGTAGAAAAAACAAATTGGTTCACAAAAAAAGTCATTTATTTTTTAAATACACAGCTAAGATCCCATAGAGAGGCAATCATTTCTTGCTGGTCTAAGATACATGAACCCCTTTTGGGAACTATCAGAAGGCTTGCAGTACAAGGCTGAATCCATGGAAAGGCAGATTAAATGGCAGAAGCATATACATTTACAGAGATAAGTCTGTTAAATTTAAAGGTCTGAGCTATTCCAGAGGCACAGCTACTTGCCTTACTTGGGTCAAGCTTCCTAAATTGTCACCGGAGGGAAAACGTTTTTCATTAGGCCCACAGAATACATGCGTCTAACTTGACTCAAATATGAAATCATCCAAGATGTTTAGGGTGTAGCAGGGGACCCCTTGTTTTGAGTCATGGCATCTGTATACCAAGTCAATGCTTTTCATTTTCCTCTCACACTACTCAGGAAAGGGAGCCATTGTTGTCTTGGCCAAAAACATGCATTTAGAGAATTACTATTGGCTTTTCTCCCTATATTTTTAGTACTACTCTGGGGATCAAGCATATTTTAAGTAATGTGTAAATAAACTGATCCGCACCCAGTTAATGGAGAAGCCATCGATTTTCCAAGATTCTTGAGTTGCAGTCCTGTAGCAAATTGTCCAAATTGCCTGCGCAGTTTAGAGGAAAACTGGTCCATTTCTGATGCACTCCACATCCAGGTCATAACCAGAAAGAACCCTGTAAGATCCATTCATAAAGATCTGTTGAGAGGTTTGCAGTCTGCCAATTTTTGTATACCCCCCCCCAATTGCCAGACATGCCACTATCTTGAAGTGATAAGGGACATGCTTTCAGACAGATAATTTCTGATTAACCTAGAAACTTGGGCCTGAATAGGTTGCTTTAACAGCAGTCTTGCCCCCTTTCCTACAGTTTCTTGAAAACTCCTTAAGCATAGAGTCCAGAGAGTAAGTCCTTTGGTTGGTCTGAAATAGCAGTCCTCAACCAAGCATGCTGTTGTTCAGACCCGGTTTAATTGCTGAGCTACATGGTGCATGCAAGGCATCAAAGCCACACTTCTTGAAGTGCAAGGCAACCAGAGAAGACTGATCTCAATGCTAAAAGCATCTCCTGCTTTAGTTATGTTGTATCCCATTCTGCCTTGGCCCTCTTCTCCAGCAAGCACTAATGACAGGACAGCACATGGGACAGGCAGTTCAAGGCCCTAAATAAGAGGGTAGCAGAATTGTTCTGTTAAGTACTCTACTCTCAGTCATTAGGAATAAGGTTCCTAGACAGAGGAAACGTTTCTCATCTTGCTGGAATTTATGGACACCATAGATGGATACAAAAAGCTTGTGGGAATCCTTGACTGTATAAAAATGATTAGGTTTCCTTGGACCATGGGATGGGTGGGGGTATGTGGTTCAGTGACTCCATGGAAGCAGTTATAAAACATGCTTCTGGGCATTTAGCACTGAAGAAAAGCTAGTGCTCTAGGGTTAGGTGGGCACATTAAGCCCTTTATCTAAAGCTGGGCCTCTGAAAATTCGTCTACTACTGAACTGAAAACTTCCTTCACTCTATGAAGGATATGCTCAAAGAATAAATCCTCTGGGATTGAAGGATGTTCTCAGTGTCCTTTACATAAACTTCAGAAGGGTGCTGTGGTCCAAAGCCAGTTCATTTGCCTGCGTCATGGGAATCACAATCCTAGGGTAAAGGATCCAACAGTCTTCAGAAGGACCCCAGAAGCCAAGGTAAGTCGGCCTTTTTGGTTTCAAAAAAAGATCAACTGGTTGAACTGGCTGAAGTTTCAGTGGAAGAATGGGTTAGTGGATGGCCTGTGGTACTGCCCAACCTAGGCCAAAACAACCTGGCAGGCACTGGTTTAGTCTTCAGTGTCTGACTTGTGGCTCTGGGAACAGCTCTAACGTGAATAGAAACAGCTCTGGGAAAGTACAGTTGTGTACACTTACCATAAATGTAGATGTTAGAGTGTATTCACTGTTGCAGTCATTACATTTGGGTGATCTGCTGGCAGGTTGCCCTCAGTCAACCTGAATAACAAAGTCTTGGGTCCTGCGTCGGTTGCAGTCTCCTCCTCTGACTTCAGGTCATCAGGGGTATAAAACATGCAGCCAACGCCATTTTAATCGGTTTTTCTTGACACAGATGTCAGGTGCCCCCCAAATGAGGAGATATATATATATATATATATATATATATATATATATATATATATATATATATATATATATATATATATATATATATATACATATACATACACACACACATATATATATACATACACATATATATATACATATATATACACACACACACATATTATATACACATACATACATATATGCATGTAATTTAGAACACAAAAAAATTTACCTCCAACTAAAAGCAAATAAACCAAAAAGGCTTTTGAGCATAGTGAAAGAAACTGCAACAGTGAATACACCAACATCTACATTTATGGTAAGTGAACACTACTGTACTACGTTCTTCGTGTTTCACTGTTGCAGTCATTACATTTGGGTAGAATCCCAAAGCTACGGATGGGAGGATGGAATTATACAGCATTAGGATCAGCTATAAGGCCCTGCAGGACAGCAGTGGCAAAGCCTGCCCTGGATTTAGAAGGTAAATGGTAATGTTTGGTGAACGTATGAACTGAGCTCCAAGTAGCAGCTTCTAGAAGGTCTCTGGTAGGAACCCCTCTGACAAAAGCTGCAGAAGTAGACAGCCCTGGTGGAATGGGATCTGATCCCCTTGGGGACAGGTTTACCACAGTGCATGTAGCAGAAACTAATGCAATGGTTTACCCATTTTGAAATAGTCTGCTTTGAAATAGCCTACCCCTCTGCCCCTGCAGCAAATGTCACTAGTAGTTGCTCAGACTTAGAGATTTTGTCCTGTTTAAGTAGACTGTGTACATCCAATGAATGCAGAATTTGCTCCCCCTTGCTCTGCGGATTTGGGAAAAAAGTTGGCAGATGAATGGTCTGGTTAAGAGCCACACTAGATAACCATCTTAGACAAAGGATGGATTGGGTCCTGAGAGCCACCCTGTCCAGATAAAAAATGAAAGGCTCCACTGCCATGAGAGCCTGTAGTTCTGAAATCCTTCTAGCTGAAGTGACTGCTAAAAGAAAGGCAGTCTTCCAAGAAAAATTTTATGTCTGCAGTAGCAGCTGGTTCAAAAGGAGGCAGGGTGAGTTTTTCCAGCACATAATTAAGGTCCCATGCAGGAGTTGGTGCTCTCCTGGGAGGTCTCAAATGTTTGGCCCCTCTGAGGTACTGCTTTAGCAGGGGATGAGAAAAGAGAGGAGGTTCTGTGTTGGAATGAGCCGAGATGGCAGAAGCATGGATTTTTATAGAAAAAAAAAGGCTCTTGTGAAGCATCTCAGTTAAATATTGCAGAATCTGAGGAATATTGGGCATTGCTGTGTTTATTCCTTGTGCTTGGTTCCAGGCACAGAATCTTTTCCATTTATCGGCTTAAAATTTTCTAGTACTAGGCCTTCTAGCCTCCAAAATGACATCCATCACAGGTTTACTGAGAGATGTGACTGGTGAAATTAGTTGATTAGTCATGCTGCAAGATTCAGAGTTTGGAGAAGAGTGTGCAGAATTTGATAGTTCTGCTGAGACAATAGAAGAGGTGTCTGAGGCAGGTACCACTGAGGAAGGTGTGACATACTCCGCAGAAGCAGGTACGAGTGTTGGCGAGTCCAGTCTGGAGCAATCAGAATCATTTTTGATTTTTCCTGTCTGACTTGGCAAAACCTTGAAGATCAGAGGCAGAGGGGAAAGGCATAGACTGATGAGTTTTTCCAGCTGAAGGATAGAGCATCCACTTTCCAAGCTTTTTTGTGATGAATTCTTGTGCAGAATTTGTCTGATAGATCTTTTTGCCTCTCCCCAAAACTATGTCTGGGCTCCCCCATTTTCATGTTAACATGCTGAAGATTTGTGGATCCAATTTCCATTCGTGTGGGTCCATAAGATTTCTGCTTAGTCTGCCAGAGTATTTTTGCCTTCCTGGCAGAAATTGAGCTTGTAGATGTATTTGGTAAGTCAAGGTTGTGTTCCACAAGGCCATGGCTAGTCTGCAAAGAAGGTAGGAGTGGATTCCCCCCTGCTTGTTTATGTACTACATAACTGTGGTGTTGTCCGTATTTATCAGTAGTTGGCCTGGATGAAGGAAGTCTTTGAAGGCTGTCAGAGCATTCTGTACAGCTAGCATTTCTTTCTGGTTGATATGTAGGTGCATTTGATTTGGGCTCCATTCGCACTGAATGCATCGCCCTGCCAGATGGGCCCCCCAAGCATAGTCTGAGTCTGTAGTCAGGGTGTGGGTGGCAGGGGGTAGAATGAATGAGTCCCTTGTTTTGGTGACAGGCCTCTGTCCACCATAGGAACTCCTGTTGCAGGCAAGGAATGACAGGAATCATTGTTTCCAGGCTGTGACAATGTTGACTCCCTAAGCTTTTTAGGTACCATTAAAAGTTTCCTGATATGCAGTCTTGCATATGGAATTAGTAGAATGCAGGAAGCCATAAACCCCAAAGCCTGCAGAATTCGTCTTGCAGATAGCTGGGATTTTGTGGCCACTTGAAGTATATCAATTGAATTCATTTGGCGTGAGGCAAGCCATCTGGGCAGTTGTATTCAAGCTTGCACCCAGGAATGTAATTTGAGAGGGTACCAGTTGTGATTTCATTTCATTGGTGGTGTACCCTAGGCATGTTAGAATCCTTTTTACAAACGCCAGATGTTGTAGAAGAGTGTCCTTGTTTTCTGCCTGAATTAGACAATCGTCCAGATAAGGATAAATTTGAATGTTTGTCTGCAAAATGCAATCACTGGTGCCAGGCACTTTGTGAAGACTCTGGGCGCAGTAGATAAGCCAAAGGGCAGTGCAGAGAACTGGTAATGCAAATAGCCTGCTTTGAAGCGGAGGTATCTTCTGCAAGATTCCCTGATTGGGATATGCAGGTAAGCCTCAAGTCTAGAGTTACCAACCAGGCATCCTTGCCTAGCATAGGCATTAACTGCTGTAGAGTCAGCATCTTGAATTTTGGAATGTCCAGGAAGGTATTTAGAATGGATAAGTCAAGAATTGGACGCCATGATTTGCCTTTTCTGGGTACCAGGAAAAGTCTTGAATAAAAACCTTGTCCTTTTTCGGTACTGGTTGAATAGCCCCCATATCCATGAGGGACATGAATGGTTTCTGGGCCTCTGCCCACTGATTTGGAAGCAGATCTGGCCATCAGTTTCGTATTGGCAACGTATGGAAATGAAATCTGTATCCCTGGGATACTATATTTACGACCCACTTGTTCTGGGTAATTAGATGCCAATTTTGAGCATGAAGTGCTAGTTTCCCCCCCAAAGGGGCTGCCAAAAGATAAGTGCTTGGAAATGGCAGAGGAAAGTCATTAAGACTGTTTTCTGTAGGGGGGTGCTTTGCTACTTCCAGATTTGGAGGTGGAGGCACCCCATTGTTTTGTTCTGCAAGTTCCTTGTGACTGAAACCTGGAGCCTTTGGAGTGTCTGGGTTTGACCTGAGTGGCTCTGTTGGGTACTGGAAAGAACCAGTTCTTAGTAGGCCAGTGCCTACTGAACCTGGGTGGCTGCACTTGCAAGAATCTTTTACAGTTTGCATAGATTTAGCTTGGTCTTGCATCTTTTTTCTTTATTCACTAATACAATAGGTAGAAGTTGGAATCTCTTACCTAGTGACATAACTGACTACATCCCTGCCACTTTTCAAACAGAAAATTAAACAGTACTTCCAAAATCATTGGCTGTGTTCCTGCAATACACCTGACTAACCATTTTCACTTACTGTTTCCCCTCCACTCTTTTCTTCTCTATCCACCTCAGTTTTGTTTCTTTTACTGTTTTGAGATTTAAGTATGTACTTTTTGTACAATTGTGGATATTTAATGAACTGCTTATTGTAAACTTGTTTCTCTTTTAAATTATCTTTCGTTCTTTTTGTTTTTGTAATATCTGATTTTAGCTATTATCTTAGAGTAGTAAATTTTTTTTTTTTTTTTTATGTAATGTACTTAGTAAATAGTGGAGCTTTTCTCCTCGGGCCTCTGCTGAAAATGGACATGTATCCAGCCAGACTAGCCCGGTCAACAAATGTAAAATAAAATAAATAAATTTTCAAAATGTCTTCTGCCTTACCAAACACTGTCCTGTTGTAAAGGAGCATCCAACAATTTAGCTTTAACATGATCTGGCAGATTTTGCTCCTTGAGCCAAGCATGCCTTCTTGTCACAGATCCAGTTACGGTGGCCCTGAAAGAGGCCTCTCCAAGGAATCAAAACCACATTGCAAAGTATGCTTTCCAACTTGTTCAGCTGAATGCAATAAATCCTGTAACTATTTTCCACACAATCAGAAATAAACATCATTTTCTGTTCAAGTAAGCCATGACATGCTGTTGATATTTAAGTATATGAAATTGACAGTTTAAAGCCCTGATTGCCAGGGTTGCAGACGTATAAACCTTCTTACCCCATCTACCCAGCGCACCCTGGAGTCTATCAGAAGGGGTAGGATTTTTAGCAGTAGAAGCCTTAACACCTTTGGGACCTTGTGGAATAGTTTCAGGGTCAGCAGTAGGATTTTTGAAAAGAAACTTGTGGGAGTCAGGAACCCTATATCATCTGTCTGGCTTACTAGGAGCTGGAGGCAGGGAATCAGGAGCCATGCTGGATTCTGAGAAAACATCAACAATGTCTAAAACAGGAGGAATAGCCAAAGGCCTATGCTGAGGAAGAAAATCCCTAAGCCTCTATTTGGATTCTGAAAAATCCTGACTCTCCCAATGAAAATGTTCCCTTAAGGTATGCAAAGTTTCTCCAAAAGAAAAATCCTCAGGAGAAGCAGAAGGGATGGATTCTTCTGCATCAGAGTCCTCACAAGGGGGAACAGAAAATTCCTGATTAGAAGAGGAATCAGAAGAAATGGAAAGATTCATAATCAGTGCCTTGCCTAGGCTTAGCAGGAGGAGGTCAGGAACCCCTGATCAAAGTAATTAAATCTTCAGCCATTTTGATAGCTTTGCAGGCATAGGGGCCTGAACACGTGGCCCATGCGTCGGTTTTTTAGACACAGAAGTTGGATTTGGCCTTGTTTTTGATGACGTCTGTTTAATATACAAATCTTTAGGCCTGAAAACACCCTCAGAAGCCAGTGCCTGCTCAGCGGCTCTGGACCCATCCAAGGGAGAGACATCCGCGGGTTCAATACTAGAAGAATCTCACGGCATACTTGACTCCAAAAGGGTCTCGGTAGCAAAGTAGTAAAGCAGCGGGCATCAGGGGCTGCGAAAGCGCCTCACTGAGTACTGGCGACTGGCTTAGGAGAAGCTTCGGTTATGGACCTAGACAGTCTTTTTCTTTGCGTTTTTGTGAATTCCGGTAGTCTGATTGCTAACCGACATTTCAGGATAGTTAAATCTTGAGCCAAAGTATTTAGAAGCAAAAATATACAGACGCTTAGTGCGTTGGTTAAATTTAGCACAAAACAGACAGCAAGGAATGTTGTGGTCAGGGCCTAAGCAGGGAATACAGTACAAATGAAAATCCTTCAGTTATTTGCTAACCACAAGTAATACAATTAACTTTTACATTGGTAAGGAGCAAGAAAAAGTTTCCCCAACAGGGTACTTGGCTTAAGTTTGAAGACTTCGGTTCTGAAACTCAGAAATGAAAGTTTCAGGAGTCGGCCGACTGGCACTTGCAAACTGCTTCGGGCGGCAAGAAAGACAGATTAAAATTGCGTCAGCTGCATGTTTTATACCCCCTGACGACCTGACGTCATGGAAGAGACAGCAACCGACGCAGGACCCAAGACTTTGTTATTCAGGCCGACTTGAGGGCAACCTACCAGATTACCCAAATGTAATGACTGCAACAGTGAAACACTAAGATCAGTTCTGACATGAATAGAAAATGCTGGAGACTCGCGTCACAGATTGCCCCTCCTCTGGAATAGGTTTCCTATTCACATGAAGTAGAGCCTTTCCCAAGAGCAATCTGGACCAATGTGAAATTGCAAATTCACTCCTGGGGTGGCATCCATGCCCCTTATGGACAGAGGCAGTCTGTAAAAATAGTCAATCTAGCTTGTTAACCCCCTCCCCCCTAGGGATAGAAAATTCAGTAAAATCTGGGTAAAACTGGATAGGCTTGTAAGGACTCTAGAGCCATTAGCCTAGTAATATTTTAACCTATGAAGCTGGTGCCAGAGACCCTAGGAAGGCTAATAGGCTGGATTTCTGGGGAAACAGATGAACCCTAAATTGAGGATTAAAGCCATGATAAATGTCAAGGCCCTGTTTACAGCCCCCTGAAATGCTGCCTGAACTGAAGCAGTTATCCTTAACATGGGAAGCCACAAACACTCAATCCTGCAAAAGGCAATTTACAGGTATCAACCATTTCATAAAGATCCAGGTCTCAGTAGATGGACTAAAAGGCAATGGTGTAAACGGATTTCAGCACCTGCAAAAAAAAAAAAAAATCTGATTTAGCCAGTGATCCCTATAGAAAAAAAATATGAAGGTAGGCATCTTAACTAAACAGACAGACCAGACAACCTCTGGGACACAGTAGGGGCCAACAGTCTGAAGTAAACATCTTGAATTTTGGTACTTTTAGGAAGGTGTTTAGTCTTGGCAGGTCTAGTACGATCAGCCAAGAAAATATTGGCTCAAGAACACATGGCAGAAACACTTGCAAGCACACTGGCACAAATGCTTGTGTACATATTACTAAACTTCAGTAGCAAATGCACAAGCTTTTGCGCCAATGTGCTTTAAGTACTTGTCATGGTGCTCCTTTAATATTCTTGTCGGTTTTACTCATCTGTCTATTTACCAGTTAGCACTACCTTTCATCCAGTTAGTTCTAGTACGGGTCATCGCCAGGTGCCTTCTTTCCTTGGACAAACATTTCAGAACAGAACCTTTTTGCTTGCTCTGAGAACTCTACTTCCCCTTGTACAAGGGTCTGTAATTATGGTTAGAGTAGTTTTCTTTAACATTTGAGACAGGAGATGTTCTTGCCATATGAGGAAGGCTTTTGCCGCTGTGGCCTATATCCCTCCTGGATGATCTTGTGAACCCAAGAGTTTTATAAATTCCTACACCAGAAGACAGTTTGCCTGCCACTTTGTATGAGGGGTTGAGATTACTTTGCCTTCCCACCTGAAGAACTCTGTCCCACCTGAAGAACTCTGTTCTAGTAACGGTTTTTCTAAAGTAGAATTTCTCAGAGATGTAAAGCGATTACCCCCCTTCCAATGGGTTTCATTTTCATTTGAATTCCTTGAGTGAAAGAGGTTTGAAGCCTTAACCCAGTCTGCCATAACAGCATATAGATAATTTTCTTCAAATAAAATAAGAGAAGGCGAAAAGAGGCCGAAGAAGCATCAGGCACACAGTGGGTTCCAGTAAGTCTGAGGGCACTAGTTTAGATGAAGCAGTTTTGAGGACTGTGGCTCTGACACCTGCACCTTTACAGTCCTGTAGCAAAACCCCTCTGAAGAATACCATGGTCGAAGAATTGGCCAAGTATGTCTAGGCAGATCTTGTACATTTTTTCCTCAAACACTTGAATGCTGTGGAAACTTGTGTGGTTATTTGTGATGGGGAAGGCGGGATCTCCTCCGTTCTAGTCGGGGAAGAGATTGGGTTCTGTGTTAAGTCTGGCATTCCTGCACAAAGCCTTGAACTTCCAGGTGGATATCGCAGCAAAATAAGAATTGGAAGGCAAGGCAGAAATCCTTTAGACAGGTGCCTGGTGGGTCTTTTTTTATATACTTTTTTTTATTTATGTAACATTTAACCGGGAAAGTCCAACTTGGAGCAAAGCCATTTTTCAGCGGAGGTTCAGGGAGAAACGCTCCAGATGCATGTCTTTGTAATGTGGGAGGAAACTGGAGCACCCAGAGGAAACCCACATGAATGCAGGGAGGACATGCAGACACCACACAGAAGGCACCCCCAGCCGAGAATCGACCGGAGAAACTCTTGCTATGAGGTGACAATGTTACCACTGCGCCATCCAAAGTTGAGTCCCCGCTCCACTCCAAGGTTCTCCTTGAACCAGAGGTTCAGCCTGGTATAAGGCCTTTTGAAGGTTGTACAGGTTCTGCATCCAGGCACTGAGCCTTCATGGTTAGGAGTCCACTCATTCAAGGTTTTAGGGGTCAAGTCTGGGAAGATGTCACAGTGATTGACAATTCTCTGCTCCAGGGAAAGCTAAGACTGTGATAATCCATATGAGGGATCTACCACAGCCACATCTCCCCTTCTGGGCAAAAGTATCAAATAGCAGCAAAAATACTGCTGCTGCTATTAATGCATCAAATGCATCCAACAATAAGAGGAAGTGGGTCAATCACAAAAAGGGATGGTAAAACCCATTGTAAACATGGGCAAAGTGGGTTTCTATTCACCAGCTGCAGCAAAAAAAAAAAAAAAAAGTTAAAAATGACCCCTTCATATAACCTACTATGACAGCCTGGTGGGATAACGGACCATTACAGCAGCCCTGTATGCTATATACCTGCAGAATCATACCCATATTTTATGGCACATTTACCAAACTATAAAATAGTCTGGGCTTCGCATACTTGCCTTCAGTGGTTCATCCTAAACACCCTCCAAAATCATCCTGGTGTTACTTAATATGGTCCTGATTTGTCAGAATGTGGTCTGGTCTGACCATTCGTGACAATGAAGGCCAGAGCTGCTCATGTATATACTTTCTCCCCTCAACTAGGTCAAGCACTCTACACAAGTACAGGCAAGAGTATTTCACTCAGAGCCAGTCTACATGCCTTTGCAGTTTTCAGGTACACTAGCTGATCTGCAATACAGTTTGACCACCATCAGGTTTCTTTGGAGCAAGCAGGTTAAAAAGCTGGATCCAAGGACACTATGAACAAACATCTAAAAGGCTTCCTTAACAGCGGAATTAGTCACTAACTTAGGGGGCCCAAGACACAAACCCCCAGTAGGTCTTGGGAGCCCACAACCTCCTGAAACTACCTTTTTTTATTGAGAATTCTCCAATAAGTATGCCCCCACAATATGCCCTCTTGTAGACAAGTCAGAGTACCCTCAGCATCTGTGCCAAAACAGAGGAAAACTGACCTATAGTCCGGTTTCCTCCTCGAGCAGATTCACCGAATCACTTTACAGTGGCGATAAGGGAATATATCCTTTTCCCACTATAGTGCGATCTGAGTTGGTATGTTTTAAGTAGGGGGGATGCAGGGGGGGCTTGCCCCCTGCATAAATGTGATTGTGTTTTGTGGGGGTATTTTTATGTTTTTGTGGTTGGCTTTGTTTTTCGTTAGTGTTTCACAAGCGAGTCTGAGGGTTTATGTTTCGATGAAACGTAATTTTGATGGATCCATCGCCATTTCTCTCAGTGGTGGCAGGCAACAGGGCTGGGGGGCCAAGTGTCTCAGCAGAGCAGACACCAATTTCCACCAAATTTGAACATTTAAGGTTCTACATGTAGGGTTCTTTTTATGGTGACTTGCCAAGTCACTATGGTGCGGTGTGTGCAGATAGAATAGCCCAAGTCTCTGGCCTTTATAGTCTTAAGGAAATCTCTGGTTGCCTTTATAGTCTTAAGGAAATCTCTGGTTGCTACAGCCTTGGCAGGAAATGCACTGGTCATAAAATCTGAGACATTTAATACTTGCACGTACATCTGGAAATTCTCAGGAGCAAATATGCTCCAAACCTCCATGCCCAAAGTATTTTCTTAAAACATCTTATAAGCAAACTACAACCTTAAAAATGGGGATGGAACAGAGTTATCACTGAAGAAAACACCGCCCTGTGGTTTTCAGGTCCTATGCCTGGATAGACTCCTGACTAAAGGCAAACTCAAATGCAAGGGAACAAAATGGTTCAGGTGAAGCTACGTATTGCAAGTACATGAACACATATGAGGCAAGTGGAAATTAATCTGGTCACAGGAGAAAGATGCTAAGTCATGCTTGCAGTCCAATAATCAGGGCAGTTTACTTTTTATTTACATTTTGTTAACCATGTCAGTCTTACTATGTCAATGGTATTTATACTGACTAGAGGAAATTTGTCCAGGGCACTAAAGAAATGTCCCTACTTTTTTTTCGCCAAGTACTGCAGCAATATGTTACATCCACCAGAGCAGTCTCCAACTCAGGCAGAAGCAACCTCAGTTTAAAGTCTCATCCAAAAGATGGCGCACTTAGAATTGTGCTGCTAAAAACTGTTGAACCACCAACACTGGCAACTTAAGTTCAAGCAGCAGGATAGATCACTAAATTACAACTGCAACAGTGACTTACAATCATACAACAGTCTGATTAGAGAAGTTTACAATGAAGAAACGCTGTATATATTTAGGCACACTTTACTAAACAGTAATCATGCAGACATTTTACAATACAGCCTGTCAGTTTTAACAGAATCTTAACTCTGACAATGCTGAACAGCAAAGTTCAAAACACTATAGTAACATTGTCCAAGATAGGGTACCTATTAAGGTCATCTGTAAGGAGCAGCTGGACAGGAAACGAGCACTTCTTACAAAAAAAAGTGAGTGCTTTTTTTTTTTTTTTTTTTAAACTCCTCAGATTTTAATCCCGCAGATTTCCCTTGACTGGGAGGATGGGAACCTGCCACAGCTAGTGTCCATGTATTGTGAACAGAGACTGCAGCAGAGATGCTTCTGAGGAGCATCTACCAGCTGTCCTACAAAGGATGTTGACTTAGAGCAGGAAACTTATGCCGTTACTTCTGAAGAGTTGCAGACGGGACATTTTTATGGTTAATGTTTAGCTCTTGAGGCCATACATCAAGGATGGCTATATGTTGCTCAGGGCATAGGGTTGTATGGGAAAACCAATAATATGGAAAAGCTCAATGCTGGAGGATGGGAACAGCAGGGAGAACACTTAAAGGGGGGGCAGACTGGTGAAGGCTGAAGTGCATTTGCAGGAGTACTTTCATAGTATTTTCAGAGTTAAGGGAACACAGTACTAAAGAAATGCTCCAGAAAGCCCAGGGAAAAGGAAGCGGTACAAAGACGGCTCTCAAGTGTAACTATCTCCATGAGGCCTAAAAAAGTTGCGTACTCACCATAACGTTCCATGTTTGCAGTCAATCTCGCACTTCATTCTTGCATATGGATTCGGAGCAGATCAGTCTCTGACTCTGCCAATTACAAAGCTCAAAGTCTCTTAGTTGGCTCGTGGAAAAGGTAGGTATCCCATAGTGCACTAAAAAGAATCCCCAGATCTTGTTTGCTGCCAACTATAAGAGCTAGAAAACGTTATCCAGAAAGAACAATGAAATGTCTCCACCCTACCAAAGGCACACTATCCTGTCTCCAGATCCTTCCAGGACAGGGGTAGGTGGGGGTTCGTAAGAATGAAGGGCGAGATGGACTACAAACATGGAACATTATGGTGAGTACATAACTTTATGTTCTGTAGTGTTATCAAACCTTCATTCTTGTATATGACAGCGTCCCTAGCACCTTTTTCTCAGGTGGCTCACTGGAATATACTCTAGTACCATGGAACCAAAGGAGGCTCTATCCCTGGAGGTCAAATCCAATTTGTAATAAAGTTATGAAGGGTAGCCCAAGTTGCTGTTGCACAAATACTGTCAATTGGAACTCTGGCTTGAAAGGCAGATGTGGACAGGGATATAGTGGAATGAGCCTTAATCTTAAAAGGGAGGTTCCTTCCATTAGAGTAGATAAAGGAAATACAGTTGGAAATCCAATTAGACAGTCACTTCAGAGACTGGTAGACCTATTCTAGTTTCAGAAAAGGACATGAACAATTGATCTGATTTCCTAAGTTCCTTAGTTCTATGAAGGTATAACCGTAACGGACGGTGATCAAGTTGATGAAATTTATATTCTGCACTGTTGGAATGATTAGGAAAACATACTGGCAGTTCAATAGTTTGGTTCAAATTAGTCAGAGCAAACTTTAGGGATGAAGGATTTGTACGAAGGGAAACAGTCTTTGTGGAAAATCAAATGAGGCCTGATTGGATGGTGCTTGCAACTCTGATACTAGTCTAGCAGATGTGATAGCTACTAGGAACAAAGTCTTTCAAGACAAACTTCAATCGACACGGATGTGCGGGCTCAAAAGGCGGGGAAGTTGGTTCAGACAGAACGAAATTTAGATCCCATGGAGGTACAGATTCCTGAAAAGGAGGTCTCAGCAAGGTACCACCTTTAAGGAAGGTTTTACATAATCTGTGGGCCCTCAGATTAGGCTCATGTTGTCCCAAATGAAAGTTTGATATCACTGCCAGTTGGACTAATTGTGGCAGCAGCTGATCCCGGATGGAAAAGTTCAGTTCGAGAAATTCTAACACCAAAGGAATGGATGCTGTGTAAGGATCTACATTTTTCTCTTTTGCCCAGATAGAAAATCTTTTCTATTTGCTAGCGTATAACTTCCTAGTGGAAGGTTTGTGCGAAGACGTAAGGATATGGGTCACAGCAGGTGAAAAATCATGAAGCCTGACTAGGGATGGAAGTGGAGCAGCCACGCTGTCAAGTTTAGCGTATGGAAGCAGGGGTGAAGGGAGTCCATGGATAGTCTAGGAGATGAGGCCCGAGAAAGGGGAACCAAATCTGACGAGGCCAGTAAGGAGTGATCAGAATCATCTTGCTTCCCAAGAATTTTGCTTTCTGAATCACTTTTGATAGGAGCAGAAAGGGGGGAAATGCACAACGGAGTCCCAGAGGCCAATCGTGAAGTGTCTCTTGGTGACTCCCCCAGAGGGGGGAGAAGTAGCTGCTGCATTTGGTCGTTGATTGGGTTGGCAAAAAGAACGTAGCAAAGATGTCCCCATTTGCAGAAAATCTGTTCCACTACTTTCTGATTCAGAGACCACTCGTGAGACATCAAAATTGTCCTGCTGAGCTTGTCTGCTATCACAATGGTTGATATCACACTGCGTTGCTACTAGAAAGTGCTGGGAAAATACTGCCCACTGCCAAAGCCTCTCGACAAAGGGGATAAGATCTGGTTCCTCCTTGCTTGTTTAGGATACCATACCACTGACACTGTCCGACTGGATTGCTATCGTCCCTAAGGGAAGAAAGTCGTGAAGTGCTTGCAATGCTAGAACTGCTCTCATCTTTAGGACATTGATATGCAGGTGAGCCTCATGATCTTGCCATGTGCCTTGGACAGTCCTGCCTAGATAATGAACCACCCACCCTATCTGGGAGGCATCTGTGGTCACAGTGGCAACGGGGTGGCAAGGGAGAAAGGGTGCTACTGTCTTCAGCTGATCAGGCTGAATCCACCAATGAAGGTCCTTTTTGCCAGACTCAAAAAATGATGAGTTAGAGGCAGTTGGAGACCACTGGGAAAACGTAGCCATTGAAGAATTTGCATATGCAATCTGGCTAGTGGAACTAGATTTATGGCAGAGGCCATGGTCCCCAAGAGTTTCAGCACTGTCTGCCTTGACTTTTGTAAAGGAAGCAAGCTGTAAATTTGTCTGAGGTTTTGAATTCTGTCTGTAGGGAGATGAGCTAGCATGGCGACTATTTCCGCGCCTATAAAAAGTCACAAATTGAAAGGGTGACAAGGCACAAGATGAAGAGCTTGCAAAATCCTCCTCGAAGGAAGGCTTAAGGAGACCTTTCAGAATTAATTTCTTTCTCTCCTGGAGAACTCTGGAGCTGAAGGAGTGACAAATAAGTTTACTGCAGGTGAATGGCTCCAAGGCAGTAAACGCAATTACTGTGACCATCTGTAATAGACATTTTTTGGGAGCGCTTAAGGCACTTTTTAAAACCTGAAGGTTTATGGTCTTCGGATTCCTTTGACATGACTATAAAAAGTTCTAGAAAACAGGAAAAAAGGACAAGGTCCTCCAACTTAAACGGGCCTAGCCCTACTAAGTGAATACGCACACAGAGGAGAAAAACAGAGGACTAGGTCCTCTAACTTAAACAGGCCTAGTCCTGTTGAGGAAAGTCAAAGATAACAGAGGACTAGATCCTCTAACTTAATGGACCTAGCTGCAGAAACAGAAAGGAAGCTAGCCAGAAATACCAGAAATCTTAAACAGCGGGCAAACTATTGAAAAATAGTAAACACTGCACACAATATACTAAACTACTGAAAAAGTCAAAAAAACAGGGTTCTACCTCAAACGCGGACCTACAGTAATAGCAACTATATCAAAAACTAGCATACAGAAGGATACCACACACAGAGAATGGGCCCAAAACAGCCAAGTTCTCAACACTAAGTAAATACAGCAAAAAACACTTAATTACCTATGAAAAAACTATTACTAAGATAAAGTATAACTAGCTACTTGCATGAGGAAATAACAGTAAAAATAGGATAATGAAAAAATAGCAACTTAGCCATGGCCAAGCAAGAAACACAGTACAACTGTGTACACGTACCATAAATGTAGATGTTAAAGTGTATTCACTGTTGCAGTCATTACATTTGGGGTAATCTGCTGGCAGGTTGCCCTCAGCCGGCCTGAATTCCAAAGTCTTGGGTCCTGCGTCAGTTGCTGTCTCCTCTTCCATGATGTCAGGGGTATATAAAACAAGCAGTGGATGCCATTTTCTTTAGTTTTTATAGCCCCAGATGTCAGGTGCCCCCAAAAAGGTAGCAAAAAAATATCAGGGGCTGCCAAAAGCGCCTCACTGAGTACAGGCGACTGGCTTAGCTTTGTTGTTGGTTCTGGACCTAGACTGTGTCCTTTTCCTTGCGTTTTTTTGAGTACTCCGGTAGCCGGATTGCTATCAGATGACATTTCAGGGTAGTTAAATCTGTTTCCAAAATATTTTGAGACAAAAATATACACACGCTTAATAGTTGGTTAAATCTAGCACAAAACCGACAGCCAGGCATGTTGTGATCAGGGCCTAGGCAAGGAATACAGTATAAATGGAAATCCTTATGAGGTATTTTCTTCCCACAAGTAATACAATTAACTTTTTCTGACATCGGTATGGAGCAAGAAAAAAAAGTTTCCCCAATGGGGTACTTAGCTTTAGTGAAGACTTCGGTTCTGAAACTCTAACTCGAAAGTTTAATGAGTCGGCCGACCGGCACTTGCGAACAACTTCTGCTTTGGGCACCGCGTGGCAAGAAATACTAAAAGAAAATGGAGACTGCTTGTTTTATACCCCTGACATCATGGAAGAGAAGAAAGCAACCGATGCAGGACCCAAGACTTTGGAATTCAGGTGGACTGAGGGCAACCTACCAGCGGATTACCCCAAATGTAATGACTGCAACAGTGAAACACGAAAAACATCTGAACTTGTAGACGTGGCAAATGAGATCTGGGGATTCTTACTAGTGCACTATGGGATACCTAACCTTTGCCACAAGCCAATTAAGAGACTGAGCTTTGTAATCGGCCTAGTCGGAGCGGAGGATCGGCTCCAAACCCATATGTAAGAATGAAGGAGAGATAGGACTACAGAACAAATGGTTTCATCTGTTTGCTGTTTAGTGTTCAAGATCGAGCAGGTTGGGGGGGGTGAACTACTAGAGGCTTTTTGTAACAAAGTTGTACTACAAAAACTCTATACAATATTCAACAAAAAGCTGAAAAATACAGAAATCAGAGGAAATACAAGATTAGTCAACCAGAGGCCATGTGCGTCTTGGCCACACTCCCCCTCAGGTCTACCACCACTTTCAAGGAGGGGAGTGCAAGTCCCAGAATGTAATTTAGGGCACATCCACTTGTCTGAGTTCAAAGGCAAACAGGGAATCATTCTGTTTGACATACAAGGGGAGCCTATTCCATGAGCAGGGAAATAGTAATTAACCTACCCCCCTAAATTTAGCTTTAGAACCTTTTGAAGGATGTTGTCGGTCTTATTCTAGTGTTGCGTGCACTACCTGACTTAAAGAATGTTATGGATAATAGGACCCCAAAAGGCAAAGCAAGCAAAACACATATCTACCCTTAAGAGCTTATATGAGAGGACAGGAAGAAATGTATATCCTCTCCTAATAACGAAGCCTTTTTGGTATGAACCTCTGATCTTTTCAGGTTACATCTGTCTAAGGAGATGCATGCCAAAAAGTGCATTACATTGTGTAATGGGGTCTGATTAGGGTAGAATAAAGGAACATCAACTTTCTTGGTTTTAGAAGAGAAGCTCTTGGTGATTAGTTGATGCACTACAGCTGCTATACAGTGGTCAACTGAGAGGAAGCCACTGACCCAGGTATTCCAATCCCCAGTTGTCTTCAATAGTGAGATATTACTGATGAAGATAAAATTTTTCCAAAAGAGATGAAAATACATTAAGCATTTTCCTTGGGGGGGGCCTTTTTCTGTGCCCATGGAGTTCACTCATGTTAATTCATACAGACTATCATTAGGTACACCTAGTTTACACTCTCTGCACACTTGAGTCAGAGATTTTTTGTAACAAAAAGATCAGATAAATGCCAAAAACGAGGCTGCCCATCTCAGAACCCTGAGGGACACCACCAGTTACCTTTTCTCTAACTGAAGCATCACCATCACGGACATGAGCTTTTGTCCTAGAGCCAGTTTGTAATCCATCTCATCACAGTATAAAATGGACAGGACCATAAGCTTACTTACAAAAGCCATCATGTGGTTATGGTGTTGAATGCTTTTGCAAAATACAGGCAGACAGCATGAAAGTGACCACTGTCCACTGCCTTTCAAAGAAACTCAAGATGAAGCGTGACCTGCCATTAACAAATCTGAAGTGCTGCAGCTTGAGACTGATTAAACTTTTAATGTCTTGATTTAACTAATGCTCTGCACTGCTTTATAAAACAAGACTTGAGGGCTGCAGTTACTTGGGTTAGTGGTGAGGCCACTCTTACAGGGGGGCATCACCACCATAGGTCACCATGACTTGGGGGCAGACTGCGTCTAGGCTTAGAATGAACAGCAGAGAATCAGTGAGAACTGACATTGTTTATCAGACAGTTCACTAAATTGTCAGGGCCCACAAAGTGCTTTTGATATTGGAAAGTACTTTAAGGAGACAATCCTTTACGATGGTGGGTTGGGGGAAGTGACTCAGGGATGTTTGGAGTGGGGATGAAGAGTTTCAGGGGAGAAACTGGTAGCAAACTATGTTAGCAATGTCTTTTTGGTTTGAATGGGAGGTGCCGTTATAGATGAGGAATAATTTACATCACATTATTATTATTAGCTTCAGAAAACAGCCCAAGTTCATGGAAGTTTTTCTGGTCTTAACAGCTGCCTTCAGTTCCTTGGTGAGTTTTTAACATTTTCTTTTCATGTTCATGGGATTTGGCTTTACAGGGTAATCTAAAGTTTGTCTTCCATTATAAAAGTTTTGCATATCTGTGGTTAATGCATTTACTACTGTATTCGATTCAGGTAAGGACTGTATGGTATGGTTTAAGCATCTAAGTGAGCATACAGATCCTTGGCATAGATGGCTGCATATACAGAATCCACTCTGGGGTTTGTACAGGTGAATGCGAAGACCATTACACAATTGCAAAAGGATTGCTTCTCTGAAATCTCTAAAGGTGGTGGTGTTTATCAGGGCTGTGGATATTCTGAGGGTAAAGGTAACCAGCTGGTCTGACTTGAACAAGTGGTAAACACACCTAGACAGTTATATGGAGAACTACGTCCAGAATATTTCCTTCCCTGCTAGGATTAGACAGTTTGATCCAAGAAATTCTCCTATACCCGAACTGGGAATTGTTCTGAGCACCCAATGTTTAAAAGATCAGTACTCCAGTCTACATAAAGTAGTCAAAATCACCAAGAATTAGAGATGAACATCTTATAGGGATACTTTCCAGAAGTGTCCGGAAATGTTAAAGATCCTATGGGGCCATGAAGAGGATTAATACCAGTTGTAAGCTGAAAGTCTGACAGTGTGAGCCAGAGTTCTAGGAGCTCAATGGGGCAGTCTGGGTATCATTTTTGGAAGGGATAAAATTAAACACAGAGATGCATTCTGCAGTTACCAGAAAGTCAATAGGCATAAGCCCAGAACACTAGCATGAAGAGGATACTCTTGCACTTATCCATGTTAGTCTATTGAGGCATGGCTCAAGTTCACATGCTTACAGATAAGGCAATTTACTGAAAACCCCTAGGCAAGGATTATGACCACCTTGAGGTTTGTCCAATATATGATTGAATAGTTAGGTGGGATGTTCACTAGATGAGCTCTGCCTAAAGACACAATGGAAGTATGAAAGGCTTTGTCAGTATGCAGAAACCCTTGAACAGGTGCAGGCCATCCTTTGCAAAGCAAGTTGGAGTGTTAGTCATCTTGTCCCAGAGGATACATATTCGTCCCCCCACCCCCCTGGAATGACACCAGTTACTTAGCCAATTATATTTCCTTTGATCTAGACAAACCTTGGTGAAGAGGATACCCCCTCAAAACCAGAGTCTTCACCTAGACTGCAGCTTCGCTAGAATGCTTCAGTATTTTCTTCTGAATGTCCTTTAAGGTCTTTCTTACCAGACTGTTCACTCCTGCATGCACTAAAACCATTTTATACGTGTACTTGCTGTTGATACTTCAGCAATCCCGGCTCCAGAGGCAGATAACTAATACTGACTGTTCAGCCTACAGAGTATAGAGTAGGTCTGTCTACAAACGAGTCCATTATACTAGGATTTTATCCAGAAGCAGATCCAATCAGACATTCGAGTATTATGTTGCTGGTGACATACTACAGGAGGGGTATGTGTAAATGTATTTAGGGGGTTCATTGATGCAAACTTGAACTAGAAAGCTTTGATTGTATTTTTTTTCAGGCAATGCTGCCAGTATGAGAATGTTGTATTCATGTGGGGAGTACAACAGTGTGAGGCTCATGAATGCATGAGATTTCAAAAGGGCTGCTTTCAAGTTAGCTGTTTGCACCCCTTGCAATCTGTAGTTAAGCTAGTATTCTTCTATACTAAGCATGCATAACACAATTAGTTCCTGTGCTAAACCAAACATCAGGATAACAAGAGCCATTATAAACGTATTGGAGTCTAAGGATTTGTTTTAACAAGTGACCTGGAATACTGATTTCAGAGAACCTTAGAAGCAGCATCACTACCCAACAGTCACAGTGTAAAGTTGCAAAGCTGAAGAACCAAGATTCAACTTCCCCAGCTGCATATACCTACACAATTCAGTTCAGGACCATTCTTTTATTCCTAGGTTGACCATACAAGCCCACCTTTAAAACAAACGTCACCTTGCATCTCAAATGGCACAAGCTATTTATCGAATGTTTCACAGAATAGCTACGATATACCTCAGATTTCTCAAATGAAAACCCACCTTGTGATATTGCTGACAAGTTTTCGGTCATCAACTACTACACTGAGCTGGCATGCCCTGGGTGCGAAAACATGAAGAGGTTCTGGGTACATTGGCAGTTTCTCTCCAGGAGCTGCAGCAAGTATAATAGCTCGTCTACGAGTCTGTGGTACTCCATACTGACCAGCCTGAAGAACCCCAAATGTGCACTGATATCCCATGCGTACTAGACATCTCAGTGTAAGCTTCAGTACCATGGACCTTTTGAAAGATACAAAGTTCCTTACATTCTCCAGCAGGAAAAACCTTGGTCTGTAGTAGTCGCAGTAGCTACAGATGGGAAAAGAAAGTGTTAGTACTTTGCATGTCCACATTCAGATTAGAAAAACACATTCAGAAATACAACAGTCAGTACAATTGCTGAAATGTAGCACCACCATCCTGAACATTCAAATGCAATTGCTGCAACTGGTGGCTCCCCACTTACTCAGACCAGAGCGAGTATTTGACAGTTTGATTACTCAAAGTGAAATAAGCAAGGGAATGAGACCAGTAGTGTGCATAGCAAATCCCCCTCCCTTTACAGTGGACTAACAATTCTAATAGACACCTGGTATTTTTCAGGGTTTGAAACAAGTCTATGAGCCAAGGGTCAAGCATTCACTTACAATACTGTATATCAGGAAAAAAGCTAACTTTCCAAAAATGGTTGTATACACACCACAAGCTTGATTTTAGCTTTCCCATTGTGAATAGAAAACTGCCAGTTAATGGCCAATAAATTCTGCCAGTTAATGGCCAATAAATTCTGCCAGTTAATGGCCAATAAATTCTGCCAGTTAATGGCCAATAAATTCTGCCAGTTAATGGCCAATAAATTCTGCCAGTTAATGGCCAATAAATTCTGCCAGTTAATGGCCAATAAATTCTGCCAGTTAATGGCCAATAAATTCTGCCAGTTAATGGCCAATAAATTCTGCCAGTTTTAATAAAGATAAAGTACTAGGCTAACTTACCTCGTGTGCCACTTCAAGCCTAGTCAATTACCCCATGTGAGAATCAAACCCTGCACCTTGTGTCTAAGGTAAACACCTTAACCATTATGGCAACCTTCCACCCTATGAAGGCAACAGTTACTGGCTAGCAAGAACACTGCCTGGATGTCAGCAGAGAAGAAACTGTACAGCATGAAAGAAAATCTAGAAAAGGTGGAGAAAACACTGACTGGAAAGAATCCCACTGCTTTTCAGCAAAATGTGGTTTAAGCTCCAGCTCTGGTACAAGAGATGGCTTCTAGTAATTTAGAGAATAAAAAAAGTCAAATGTGATGAAAGCCGAAAAACAAACAGAGTATATAAACTCAAAAGGCTGAAAAAAATGGAAGAAGCTTTAAACCGCTGTTCATGATGAAGTGATAAAAGTGAAAAATCAAAGTTAAATGAAAAGGCTAGCAGTGTACGAGACTGAGCAAGGGCAGTTTCCAAAATAAAATGGTAGAGTTGGAGGACAGAGCATGCAGAGGAAAACCTGAGATTTTCTGCTGTACCACAAACTGAACATACTTGCATTTTATGAAAATACAAAGTAAATGGATTGGCATTCCACAGCAGAATTTGCCAATTGAACAGAAACAGTCTATGCTCCAAACCTGGCCATGAGAAAGTAGCCAAAAACCTGTATTAATAAAGATGCAATCATAGTAGCAGACGTTTATCCATACAAAACTGTGGCAGAAAAGCAAAGTAATTTGAGACTGTAGCGTATTAGCAGAAAATGATTTAATAAACGCCAGGCAGAAGACAATTTACACCAGCAACCATGGAATGTAGAGAGGCAGGTGAGAGATTTAAGCTGCTGTATCCAGTTATCTTCAGGTATCTTTTGAGGTTATTTTTCGATGCAGAACAGGCTAAGAAGGAAATACAAAAATGCCTGTTGAACAAAAGTGAGCCATCAAATAAGGGGATTTTGCTATGTTTTTCTGAGAATAAAGCTCAAATTTGCCAATGAAACCTTTGAGGTTTCACAGGAAAATATGCTGGACAGAAAAAAGGCACAAGAGTTGGACTGGATTTTTAGTGACCATTTAACTGGGGGACTGACATGCATATTCATGGCCTAAATAGGACAGTAAAATGAAAAAAAATTTGCTTTTAATATTTGTGCAAACATTTCAGGATATAAATTGCACTATATGGTAAGGCACGTTCAGTGATTTAACTAAAAAGTACTTAAAGTAATGCATGAATTAATATGTAGAGAGAAGAAAGGCTGGACGAAAGCATGTTTAAGTTAATAGGCTGTAACCTTGGGGTGTTGGTCTGGGGGATGGGGTGTGAAAGTGCACCGATTACAATACATAGAGATTAATTTTTTTAAACTTTTGCATAGGTGAATGTCTGTGTTAATGCCCTTTGCTTAATCTAATGACGAGTTTTTATAGGTTCATAGGTAGGTACTAGGCTATCGGCCCAAGGGCCTAAGTAAGCCTAGCCAACAAGGTTCCTTGGCTTATGCCACCCAAGAAAGTTAATTTCCTGTGCCCCTGTCGAGCAGAGCCACAGAAGTGATCCCCAGGGTGTATTTCCTATTTCCCATCCACTCAAGATTTCTCTTGAAGAGTGGTAATGAGGAACTTTGCTTGACATAGCTGGGTAGCTTGTTTCAGAGCATAGAAGTCTCTGGGACAGGAATCTATCACTCCAGCATGTCCTGTTTATTGTGGTGACAAGGTTTAGGTCCCTAGAGCATGTAGCTCGGAGGAATTGGGATTTCTTTAGGTGTAGCATGTCCAACAGCTCTGGGTTCAACATAGCTTTATATGTTAGGCAGACATCTCCTCAGAGTAGGCGATATGCTACAGAGCTGAGTTTTTTGGAGACAGTGTAGGACATCTGTTTGTGGCCAGTAATCCTTTGTGAGATATTTTTGTGGCCTTTCCAGCTGCTGCAGATGTTGTGAGGTACATTCCAAAAGGGGTGTTGTATTCTATATAATGGGTCTAATGAGTGCAGAGTAGAGGGCAACAATGACCTCTTTTTTCCTGGATGAAAACCCTTTTGTGATTAGGTATGCCACATAGGATTTCCTGACTACTGTGGTGATGTCATTATCAAAGGAGAGTCTACTGTCCACCTGGGTCCCAAAGTCTCACACTTGGCGTTAAGTAGACTGCCGTTTATGTGGTAGTTCATGGGTACAGAGTTTTTACCAAAGGGGATGACACTGCACTTTTTGGCACTGAGCTTGAGGCCATGCCTCTGACACCAAGCATCTGTCTCAGTGAGGCCCTTCTGTAGGATGTCCACATTTGGGGACTCTACTATGGCTCCTAGTTTGCAGTCATCTGCAAACTTCGTTAGCCAGAGGCCTTCTGTGTTTGGTATCTACTTCTCTGAAGTACAGGCTAACAGGACTGAACCCTGTGGTACTCCACTCGTCACTGGCTTGGTCAGATTTGGAGTCTGCAACTTTTACAGTGTGGGATCGGTCAGTGAGCCAGTTGGAAACCCATCTTGTGACGTAGGGATTTATACCTAGTTTAGTGCGTTTAGCTAAACTTCCAGAATGGGAGATGGTATCAAAAGCCTTGGCGAGGTCAAGGTAGGTTGTGTGAACCACCTTACCCTGGTCTACGGCTTTGGTGACTGCTCATAGAAGTCGATTAGGTTTAGAAGGCATTATCTGCCTTTCACAAACCCAAACTGGGTGGGGTCCAGAGTTTGGAGGTTACCAACATCTTGTTTATAAGTTCCATGATGATACGTTCCATGGCCTTGCAGACCAGGCTAGTCAGGTTAATAGGGCGATAGTTCCCAGGATCAGTGGTGGCTCCCCCTTTGTGAAGTGGGATAACTGTTGCTGTG
Source organism: Protopterus annectens (assembly GCF_019279795.1). Classification (NCBI taxonomy): domain Eukaryota; kingdom Metazoa; phylum Chordata; order Ceratodontiformes; family Protopteridae; genus Protopterus; species Protopterus annectens. The sequence continues at coordinate 1,804,932,432 of NC_056743.1, read as the reverse complement.
CGCCATTCAGTGGGCACAAAGCTTGACGCGAGACTGATTGAACATAGTGCTTAGGTGGGAAGCCAGTTCGTTCTGAAGTCAGTGTAAAACGCAGCCTGGGATGTGGTCCGGCCCCATGGATGCTGTGTTTTTGGTTTTAGAGAGAGTGCAGCTTTTACCTGCATAGATGCGATTACAGGGACTCTGCATTATTCCTGTATAGATATGGGCCATTTAGGGGGTGAGAGGGGGTAAAGTTAGCGCTGAGCCCATCTGCTAGGATGTTGGCAATATCAGTTGGTTCTGTAATTTTCGTGCTGCAACTCAGAGCAGATCTGGGTGTTGCCATTGAGATTCTTGACAGCTATAGAATGCTTTGTGGTTGCCCTTAGAATCCGTGGCAATTTTGTTTTTGTAGCTAGCTTTGGAGGATCTTATAAGGGATCTCATTTTCTTACTGAGGCTGACCAGGGAGGTCCTCCACTCTTTGGGATTTTACTCTCTTTTGCAACAGTTTCTTCCTTCTGTTGTAGAGTTTATGGGAGGGGACCACCAGATTGGCTTCCTTTGTTTGGAGGATAGCGTCTTTGTTCTGTTTGGGTTAGCATGATCCATGCACTCGTGTAAGTGCTTATAGAGTACATTTGTGTAGGATTCAGCAGCCGTAACTGTATTGTCCATCTTCATGGGCATCCTGAAGTTCGCCACTTCTGTCTTAAGAAGCATGAAGTTGGCTTCTGATAAATTTTAATAGTGGGTGGGGGCAGGATTTGGATGTCTAGGGTGATTAGCTTGTGGTCGGATCTGACCAATGAGTTAACTCCAGGTGTGGAACACCAGAACAGAAGGCGAGAAGCCGAGGTACCAGAATGGATGTAATAAAGAACTGTATGTCCTGTCAGTAGATTTACTTGACTTTCTTTGATGTGGTTCGAAGAATACTGGATCCCCTTAGAATGACATCAGAAGCTTAGCCAATTGTTGAAGTCAATCATTTTGTCCTTGTACTGCGGTATTCTGGGCGATGGCAGGATGCTACTAAGGGCTAGGGTCATACCTGCCTGGGCTACAAGATCGGAGAGCTCTTCCATGTCTTTTTTCATGAAGTCCAGGGAGGTACGTCTCTGGTCGTTCACACCAGCATGGACAGTGACAGTCATATTTGTATTTGTTGTGGAGTGACCTGAGTGCGTGGTTATGTGGCGGATCCTGGCACCAGACAGGCAGCTGTGGGCTGTGTGTCATTTGAGTTGTGTTGCGGGGGTGGTTGCTTGCACTTCTGCTTTGGAGGTCTGTTGCTTGAGCAGAGAGCCACTGCAAATGTTTGTGTGTGGATTTTGGTGATGTAGGTTTAGTGGGACTATGTGATGAATGTGGTGTGGTGCAAGTGTTTACCTTCTCCTCTTGACTGTCAAGTTCAGTCTTGGTTGGAGAGAGCTTTACCTCCAGTTTGGCTAATAAGTGCATCTCTCACAGGTTGTGGTGCTGGGTAAGAAAGTGGGTTTTAACAATGAGAACCACAACGTAATGTGGAAATAAGCTGACTAAAGGAGAAGGCAATTGAGATGTCTGGGTGTTTTCTTGGAAAAATGTAAAAAGGTAAAAGGGCAAGCAGCTCAGTAAAAATGAAGTTTGAAATTACTGGAAGTGAAGAGAACAGTTTTTTGGCAATTAAACATTTGAATGCATTTACTAGAACAGTGTACAAGTTTTACTTAAGATAGCCAGTTCACTTAAGGTTAAAAGTTAGCTTTTTTTTTAAACATACAAGCTGTTCTCCCACACCTGGGAGGGAAATAAAGACAGACAGCAATAAATACAAGGACGAGTACAGGCTGTAGTATACGCTTTTAACATGGATAACCTTAATTTTAGTTTAATGCCTGAGGGTGCAGTTATTTGGGATAATTATTCAAATGTTTAAACCCCCTGATTAAACACACAACTATGTATGTATATATATCCCTAAGTTATGATGTGTTTTAATTAAAACCCTCAAAACAAAAACCCAAAGTCTTATAAAATGTGACTAGCTCAGTGCAGATGACAACTGTATAAAGGGTCAACCTGACAAACATTAGTGGGTGCATGCAACACAAAAGCTGAAACAGATTTTTTTTTAAAAAAGGTTGTCATATACATGTGGGAACAACTTATAATGGCTACAGTGAACTTATTTTGGAACATGAATGGCCTTCATGGGTATAGACAAAGTAAGAAATGCAGAGTGCAAAGAGCAATGTTACAGGAAATGCATTTGAAAAGTGAGCATGTGAATTTGACAAAGGATCTCAGGATTGATATTTAGCAGAATATGAGGGACAAAGGAAAATGGAAGTACTTGTACTAAATGATAGAGAAGCTCCAACAGGAACAGAAGAGGAAAAAAAGAACAGTTTTGTGATAGTAAGGGGCTACTGGCAAGGGAGGAAGATTACACTGGCATGTACTTTTATTCCACCTAAAACTGCTATTATGGAGCTTAAGAAAACTGAGAAATCCGCTTTCAGCAAGGATTATTACCTATAGGTGTGAACAGGAATCTTATTTGCAACAGTGAGGATGTGTTGGTGGGCCTAGAAGGGAAACTATAGGTAGATTTCTGAAGACCTTCGTGAAAACATTTGGTATGGAAGTCAAACTCAGTAGTAGGAACTCTGTCTAGCCCAGTCCATTTCACAGGAATGTTCATTTCACTTGAAATCTTTGACAACGCACTGAATAACTGAATAACTATTTCAGATCATGCACTAGTAACCAATAAAAAAATGAATGGTAGTATAAATGAGATACTGGAGCTTCCCACCCACCTGTTAAAAAGAGGCAGAATATTAGAGAGTTAAGGAAGACAAATGTCTTCAAAAATTGCAGCTAGTGAATGAGATAAAGTGAAAGTGGAGTTTGAAAAGTGATAGAAAAAAATAAATTGTTATGAAAGAGGGGCTGAAGATAAGTGGAATACCAGAACAAGAGGTGTTAACTGTATAGCGATAGAGAAAATGAGTACCTGGATAGTAGGCACGAGTTTAGAAAGATTGATGTTAAACACCTTTTTTTAGAACTCCAGTGCACATAAAACTTAGTACAATGAGCAGAGTAACAAAGTAGAAAGAGTTGCTGCCAACCTTAGGCAGTCTAACAAAAATAACCAGAGATACTGTTGGAAGTATTAGGAGATTTCAGAAATTCTAGTTATATAAAGCAGAGTAATGTGGTAAAGAAAATGCACAAACAGAAATATTTACAGAAGACTGAAGTACGCCTAGGGAGTCAGATGAGGCTCAACAATAAACTTAAGATATAGGAGGGTGAGAAAAGTGGTGACGTCTAATCAAACTGCAGGAAAGTCTTCAAGAATAGACTGTGGAAGTCTGGAAGAGCGGATGGAAGAAAGTGATAAAGATCCGGAAGGTTTACAAAAACAGGGAAAACACCAACATCCTAGAAGAAAGCTGTGGGAGCTGTAACACGTAAAGACCCATCAAACCCAGCTTCAGAGGCCCATTTCTATTTTTAAATCATTAAGTGTTGCCAAAATGGATAGATATGGAACAGTATGTGGAGGAGAGGCAAACATTAGACATCAATAAAAAAAGAAGTTATGTTCTTACCATAACATTCCATGTGACTTGTTCATCTCACCTTTTTGTTCTTACACGTGGGTTTGGAGCTGATCCCTCAGCTCCAAGTCTGCCGCTTTTCAAGCTCAAACTCTGAGAAGTTCGAGACATAGTATATATCCCATGATGCTCTACTGTAAACCCCAGATCTAGTACGCTGCACCCGAAAACAGCCTAAAAAAATAAGCATTGCAGTACCTAACCTATCTAGGTACCTATAGATTTTCAGAAAGAAAAACAGTCTGTCTTAAGGAGACAAGCTGACAAGACCAACCAATCCACCAAGACAACCATTCTTCTCACTAGGAGGGGGAAGGTGGGAGGGAATGCAAGAACAAAAAGGCGAGATGAACAACTCACATGGAACGTTATGGTAAGAACAACTTCTTTATGTGAAGTTGTTCTATCTCACCGTTTTGTTCTTACACGTGGGTAGCGTCCCAAGCACCCTAATCCTGGGTGGCTCAAGGGAGGACATTCCTGAGCACAGTGGAACCAAAGGAAGCCCTGTCCACTTTGTAATGAGTGATAAAGGTATGAGGTTTGGACCAAGTAGCAGCTGCACAGATGATATCCAAGGGTAAACTAGCTGCATGAGCTAATGACGTAGAAACAGCCCGGGTAGAATGGGCTTTGACCGTCGGTAATGGCTGGTTAGTGGAGGAATAAATGAATTTAATGCACTCAGAAAGCCACTTAGATAATGTGACTTGATACTGTAGAACCATTCTGGTTCTCTGCGTAGGAGACAGTTGATCAGATTGCCTGAAATCTTTTGTTCTGTCCAAGTAGAATCTCAATTGTCTGAACATCAAGCTTGTGTAACATATACTCCAGTCTGTTGGTATGATGTCTAAAAAAAGTTGGGAGCTCAATGGACTGATTTAAGTTACTTTCGGAGCAGACCTTAGGAAGAAGGGTAGGATTTGTCCTGAGGGACACCCTATCAGGGTGGAAGATCAAATATGGGGCGCTGAAAGATAGAGCTCGGAGTTCAGAGACCCTACGTGCAGATGTAATGGCTACCAGAAATAGTTTTCCAAGACAGAAACTTCAAATCACAAGATGACGCGGGTTCGAAGGGGGTAAGCATCAATTGGGATAAGACACGATTCAAATTCCAGGGAGAAACAGGGTGTCTTCTGATAGGTGGTCTGAGATGGTGGGTCCCTTTCAAAAAGGCTTTACATAGTCTGTGGGACAGGTTAGATCCGTTAAACTCTACATGAAAATTGGAAATTGCAGCCAATTGAACCCTTATGGTGGCAGCTGCTGCGCCATCATAGAACAAGAACTCTAATATAGTATGAATAGGCGCAACATATGGGTCAACGTCATGGTGAGAAGTCCAGTGAACAAATAGTTTCCATTTGCTATTATATAGCTTCCTGGTTGACAGTTTATGAGAGGAAACCAATATGTTGGACTGCGGGAGACTAATCTTGAGACCTGGCTAATATGGGAATTGGAGCTGTCAGTTTTAGGGAGATGAGGGAGGGATGAAGAACTCCTGACGAATGAGTCAGAAGGTCTGGCACTGGGTTCAGAACTCATGGTTCTTCCACTTGATACTTCTGTAAGAAGGGGAACCAAATCTGACGGGGCCAAGATGGGGCTATCAGAATAACCGTCCTTCCCAGACTTGGCTTTCTGTATGAATTTGGGAATTCGAGGAATTGGCGGGAAGGCATACAGGAGGCCCGGGGGCCAATCGTGTACAGGCACGTCCCTCGGGTTGCTCCCCGGTGGGGGATAAAGGGCAAAGTAGCTTCTGCATTTGGCATTCATCGGAGATGCAAACAGATCACAGCAAGGCTGGCCCCACCTGTGGAAAATCTTGTCCGCCACCTGTTTGAGGGACCACTCGTGAGGCAACAGGATGGCCCTGCTTAGTTTATCCGCTATCACGTTGGATGACCCCGGGATGTGCATTGCTATCAGAAAGCGCCTGGATACAGCCCACTGCCAAATTCTTAGGGCCTCTCGGCATAAGGGATACGATCTGGTTCCCCCTTGCTTGTTGATGTACCAGACTACCGACATGTCAGTCTGAATTGCAATCGTCCCTGGAGGAAGACAGTCGTGAAAGTGTTGCAACGCCAGGAACACTGCTCTCAGCTCCAGGACATTTATATGCAAATGGATTCCATGCTCGACCAAGTACCTTGAACAGTCTTTCCCTGAAATAGCCCCCCCACCCTATCAGGGAAGCATCCGTGGTCACTGTGGCTGTGGGTTGGGGAGAACAAGGAGACTTCAGACTACCATCTGCTCGCTGTTCAGCCAGCAACTGAGATCCTTCTTGCAAAGATTTGTTAACAGAATCTTGTGCGACATGGGCAGCTGTTGGTAATACCATAGTGTGAAGAGTAACCACTGGAGTATCCACATGTGCATGCATCCCAATGGGACTGCTATTAGCATTGCTGCCATTGTGCCCAACAGCTTCAATACCTGGGATGCAGGAGCTTTGTTCTGGGTCAGACTGGACAATTGACTTGGGGATAAGATTGTTTGAAGCAACCTGATCCTTGAATCAACAGTGCCTAGCTCTGCTCCTATAAAAGGTAATGCACTGCGAGGGCGATAACCCAGATTTTTCAACGTTTAAGGTTATGCCCAACTGGGAACACAGGTTGATAGTGTAGTCGCTTGCCTGAATTAGATGATGCCTGGAGGAGGCGGTGAGGAGCCAGTCTTCCAGATATGGAAACACCTGGAATCCTAAGCGTCTCAGGTGAGCCGTGACCACTGCCATACATTTGGTGAACACTCTGGGGGCTGTGGTAAGACCAAAGGGCAGGGTTCTGAACTGGTAATGACTGGCCCCCAGCCGGAAACGCAAGTGATCTCTGGATGATCTGGCCATGTTTGATGTGGTAGTAAGCATCCTTGAGATCTGTAGAGCACATCCAATCGGCTGTTTCTACAAACGGAAGTATCGATTGAAGCGTGACCATCTGGAACTTTTCCTTCTTGACAAAGGTGTTGAGTTTTGCCAAGGTCTAATATGGGCCTCCAGTCCCCTATTTTCTTTGGAACTAAAGAACCTTGAGTAAGTTCCAGATCCTATCTGGTCCGCCAGGACTGGCTGGATGAATATATATGGCTGCTAGTTTTCGCAGACTGGGTGGAACGTCTGGAATACTTGTACACATGGGAGGGAATTTTGTAAAGGGAATGTAGTAACCTCTGGAAATGCTTTTTACCCAAGAATCCATTGTAATGTTTAGCCAGGTGTTTGGGTATAAAGCCAAGCGACCCCCAACCGCCTCCAGAGCAGGACAGCCAGGCTTCCTTTCAGGAACGCTGATCGGGCTTACCAGAGAACTGCTCCCGGTCACCCTGATTTTGCAGACCCCCCTCTGCCGTTTGGGTGGAATCTTCCATTTTTACCCCCCCCCTCTGCCCCTAGAGGGGGTATCAGTAGGTGTGTTCTGGAAAGCTCCTTGGGGCTTTCAAAACCACATTTTTCCACTTCGTTGCCCTTTGGGGTATGGTCTAGTTGGAGTGGAAATATGGACTCCTACAGCAGACCGTTTTTCCTTCTTGTTCACACCTAGTAAGCGTCTCCTTTAGGCCCGAACAAGGAGGAACCATTGAATGGGGTATTGACGAAGGAAGACTTGAAGGCTTCTGCAAAGGAGCAAAGGCGCATCCAGGACCGTCTCCGAAGAGCTATCACTGAACCTGCAGCCCTACTCAATCCATCAGCAGCATAAGAAATGAGCCGCATGGATGAGTTGACTATAGAATTGAGGGTGTTGAGTTGTGCAGTCACTTCCGCATCAGCTGTGTTACCCTGTAGAGTATCTCCCAGCTCTTTAAGGAGATCTCGTTGAAGGTGGGTAAAGTGGGTTAGGGAGTTGAGCGATCTCATGGAAAATGCTGCAGAACTAAATGTGTTTCACATACCTGTCCATCGTCCTAAAATCCCTATTAGGAGGATGGACAAAAGAGGTTTCAGACCTCTCTTTCTTGGTGGCTGCCACCACCATGGCATCAACCGGGATTCACCTGGTAAGAAAGGCCTTGTCAGCAGGGGAAGTAATGAACTTGTTGGGCCCCCTGAGGGAACAGTTCCACTGAATCAGGAGACTCCCATGCCCTTCGAGCAACCAAATCCATTAGTTCAAAGGGAGGAGTAACCCAGGAGGTGGATGGTTGAGACCCAAAGGCCTTCAGGAGTACCGACTCATCCTCAGTAGGGGCAAGGGACTGCCAATCACCCCTCTGCCTTAAGATCTCCAATACATCTGCAAATGAGACCGCCTGAGGGGGATCGTGGGGACCCTTCCGATTCCTCTAAGTCGGTGTCCGATGTCAGGGATTCCTGTGGGGAATCCAAGTGCCTCCTCTTGCAGTCTCTTCCTAGGTACTTAATCAGTGGGAGCGTCCGGTGACGTCCCTATAGAGAGGCCGCCCAATGGGGATACCAGAGGCTCTGGGTCTCTACACTTGGTAGGGACCCGAGGGGAAGAGAGAACGTGGCCCTTTAGGGGGAAGGGAAGAAAGATCTGAAGAGGTAGTGGTCTTAGAAGACATGACCTTCCTCATGGCATCGAAAGCACCAGAATCCTGGTCCGAGAAGTCCGTCGGCTCTGAAGAGGCCGGCAGCCCTCCCCGAGCAGAGACCCCGCGCTCCAGAGGACTAAGCCAAACTCAACTGCACCGAAGCCCCGAGGGGAAGGGTCGGAACCAAAGTCTCTGACTCACCACCCCGGAGCCAGTGAGGGAGTATCTGTTCCGAGACTCCCCGGTTGGAACCAAAGAGATCAAGGTCGACTGAGTAGAGGGAGCTGGATCGAACCTCGGCTCCAAGGGCTCTACCAACATCGGTTCTCTCTGCCCCGGCTCAGAGTTAGATTGGCTTCGGAGGAGGAGTAGAGAGTAGGACTGGGATTTCAGTCTTTGAAGCAGAGTGGCTCGAAGCGGAAAGCATTTTGGCCAGGGCCGGGTTCTCTAGCAATCTCTTAACCACGCGGTCCAGGTCCACATCAGATAACCTCGAAGAATGGGTCAAAGGAGCCGAAGACTGCACCGATTGAAGAATCTGAGACTGAGGAGTCTCCAACACCAGATCCACAAATGGACTCAGAGATAAAGGTTCGGTACATGGCTACAAAGGCTGTGGAGCCGATGATTGAACCATACTAGAGGAGCTCTGAGCAGAGGACTTGGGCTCCGAGGACCCCTTGGACGACTTCGACCCCTTCGAAGCCTTTGAAGAAAGGTCGGTCTTGTCCAGCACAGCCTGAAAAATCAGGCTTCAGGAGTCCATCCACCAGCTTCCTGCGCCTTTACAGAAGAACCCTAGCGCTAAAGGAGTGGCAGAGCACACTTCCTGCAAATGAACAGATCCTAAACAGTACACACAGGTGGAGTGGTTGTCCGTCACAGACATTTTCTGGTCACACTCACACCTTTTGAAGCCCGACTTGCTTTAAGAGAAAGGAAATATATATATATATATATATATATATATATATATATATATATATATATATATATATATATATATATATATATATATGTTCAGATCCTTGAACTCAATACTATGAGTATATTAAATACAAAAAATGTTATTCAAATATTTTTTTTATTAACTCTACAGAACTAGCTAATCTCTAAATGTTCTAACTAATTTTAAACTACCACTAAAAATCAGCACACACAAAGGAGCTGACAGAGCCCTGTCACACCCAAAAAACTAAAAGGCCTAGAAAAAACAGCAGTTAAGAAAAACACTCCAAAAAATATACCAGTCTACACACTAACTAAACTATTTTAAAGAAAACACTAGCTAACAATAAGAATTTTTTTTTAAAATATAGAAAAATAACATTGGCCCGAGCTTCCTCAGAGTCTGTAGATCAGTTGCAGCAGCAAACTAGATCTGGGGTTTACAGTACAGCATCATGGGATATATACTGTGTCTCGAGCTTCTGAGAGTTTGAGCTTGAAAAGCGGCCGACTGAGCCGACAATCCACGTGTAAGAACAAAACTGCGAGATAGAACTTCACATCTATGATCCAGAGGCAAGCAGAATGAGACCGCAACTGTTGATAGGTCTTGATGCAAAGAAGCCATTCAATACAGTAAGCTGGGAAAGAAGCATTTGCATTCTCTGCTACAAGGTTGAGAGGATTTATATGGGGGATTGAAGGCAAAAAATGGGAGGTTACACTATGTTGTCTAAACAAAGGAAGGAGGCAGGGGTCACCTCTCTCCCTTTTATTTGCATCATACTTGGAGCCATTGCAAATAAAACTTGCAAATTCAAAGATATAACTTGGATGGTAATCAAGAAAAGTTGGCTTTATTTGTAGACTACTGTTTTGTACCCAATAAAACCAGAAAGGGACATCACTGTTGTGCAACATTCTGAGACAGTTTTCTATCTTTTTGGGATATGAAAAAAATAAAGACTATAGCTGTAAACTATGGACTCACTCATGAATTGGTTGAGAATAGCCATATTTATGGGGACACAAAAATGAATTTAAGAGTATGGGCTAAAATGGACTCTTATGGAGCTAAGTATATGTAGGAAGAGACCAAACAAAAGATACTACAAAAACTGAGAAAGTAGCAGCTCTGATTTATGGATATGGCTACAAGCAGTGAAAATGTTTTGGTCTCTAGTTTTGTATACAGGTCAGGCATATTTTTATCAACCACAGAAGTCGTGGGCAATAATTAAGAGTTGAAGAATTTTGTCTATGAGGGGAACAGGCCATGGATCATAAGATGATCCTCCCAATAGAACAAGCAGGTTAAGGATTACCTGACTTGAAGGGATATTTTACAGCCAAAGTTCACACACAACACAATCAGAAAGTTATAACTTAGTGGAAAGGGATGATAAAATGGTGTGTGTGTGGGGGAGTCAATAAAGTGTGTGTGACTTTGAGCATTATCTGGCTGCTGTTCTGCATCGAAAGTAGCAAAAAGTATTTTATGAACCAAGCCAACATCAGAATGGAGATTCTGCCAATAGCCATGGCTGCAATTAGGGATGCAGACAACGGTAAGAGGGAGCTGGAATTTTTTGGAGAAAAATGGCAAAGAAAACAAGGTACTGGGAGCAAATAACTAGGGATGGAAAGGTAACAGATCCCAGAGACAAAGACATTTGGACTGCAGGCTAGAAACTGCCTTCCCTATCGGGGATCGCTAGAGTATAGGCAAAGAGAAAGGGCTAGGGAAATCCCAAATGAAAACCCTGCTCTGGTACAGTTTTTTTTTTTGCCGAATCTAAAAACAGAAGCTGCTGTTAAAAAAGGGACAATTAGGGCATATAAAATACTGCACAACTATAGAAAATAAACAGAAGAGGTTACAAAAGACTGGGTAGAGATTCTGGATAAGGAAACAATGGAAGAATATTATGGCTCCAACACATGGAACAAATTCTGGAGGATTTAGGATTTTTGCTTGGAAAAATTTGCAGAGGTGTTTTTATACTCCCAGGAAACTAAGTTTTTTCCTCAACTAGATGCCAAAATGATGTGTGATGAAGAACTCTGAACTTATGTGTTGGGAGTGTAATGAGTTGCACACAAATTCCCTACAGAGTAGTGTCTGAAATATTGACTGCAACTAAGGAAATGCTTTTGAGTTGGGATACAGATCTGATTTGCCTAGACATAGTAAGGCCTTAAGTTTACTTTTGGTGGCTGCCAAAAAACAGTTTCCATAAAATGGAAAACTAAACCATGTGTACTTGGAGTAGTGAATATTTAAGAGAAAACCTGGAAGTGGGGGTTAACAGAAAATTACATAGAAAAACAAATGAAATTGTGGGAACAATGCATGCAGATTTTTTTTTTTTTTTTTTTGAGAAGTGAGGTTTAAGAAAGGCAGGAACTGAGCAATTTAAGTTAAATTATACATCACATTTGATACAATTATTAATGTTCATAACTGAACTTTTAACATGGCTTGCTTGGTTTTATGTAAATATTTTATATCAAGTGTTAATTCAAAGGTGTTAAATTAAAAAGCTACTAAACAAGCTGGGAAACTGATGAAAACTGATTTTTCAGGGCTTGGCATTTCAATATATTAAATGAAAAGGTTAAGCATTCACTCCAACAATAAATCTCTTCTAGGGTTGTTCCAGCTCCATGCCCACCTACCATAAACACCCCCCCCCATCTCAAGTCCATTAGCCTCTTCATCTAGGAAAGCCCAACATTACGGCAATAGTTGGCCAGGGGGACAAAGGCAGCCATGGTAACAGTTTGTCCTCATCAGCATCCCAGCAACAAGGGTGTTTGTAGTACTCTTACCCTTTCCCAAATGGAAAACCTGTACCTCTGCCTCACCACAGGCATTTTTTCTAGCACCAAAGCTATTTAAGCTCAAGTAACCTGCATTCAAATAAGGGCTTTATCCCTCTATGCAGGGATCTCCAACTCAAGACATCATGAGGGCTGTATGAGGACTAACATTCAGTAGAGGGTTACACTCTGCTAAACAAGACGAGTAGTAGTTGGTAACACTGGGAATGTTGCATATTAGCTGGTTTGAGGGCAGATTATGGCCTAGAAGCCATGAACTTGACACCCACTGCTCTATGCCAGAGCTTGACCAGTAAAAAACAAATGTATTCACCAGAACATTTTCAATACAAGGAAAATTTCAGCTAGAGGTCCTCTGCATTCATGTTTCTACTAATACCCAATATAATCCAAACTTAGCATTTCAGAAACTTCCAAGGCATAATACAACACAACATATACCCAAGGCACAAACAGGGCTAAGCATTTGCTTAAGAGCCACTGTTCTCAGACTGCTGGTTTTCTCTTGAACTAGTCTTTGAACTGGAGTTCAAACTAGTTCCCAGAAGTAATACAGTTACTGTAATCTGGGGAAGCCTGGATTTGAACAGCAACATTAAAGTGTGCAAACCCTGAAGTAGATAAGCAGTCAAGTACTCCTGATATCATGCAGCACAGGATGCCTGCAAGAAATGACAAACAACTAAAATCATCCCAACTGTTGTAGGATGAATGCCGACTGCCAGCTGAAGACCCAATCCTACCCAGTGTGGCATGAATATAAACTGCAAGTTCGGTACAACACCAACAGTGAAAAACAAAACTGGGATGTGCACTTGGGCAAGCAGGTTCAAAATTTTCTTAGAAGTAAGAGCTGGGATATTCTGAAAAATGCTACTTTTGTAGCAAAGTTCAATCTCAATGGAAAGTAATAAGCATTATGGGCTGCAAGAAAAGTATTCATGGGATCAGTTCTTCAGCTTGTATTCAGTCAACAAAATGGGGGTCATTCATATTAGAAGAAAACTGGAAGAATCAAAAATGTAAAGTCATATACTGTAAAGGTATGGGTTAGTTTAAGGAATACAAATGCCATTTTCTTTGATAAATGCATTTGGACAAAATTTTAAATAATGTTTTGAGGGAGGCAAAGCACCCTCTGAAGCACCACACAGAACTCAGTGGCTGCTGCATGTTGGGGAAATGACTAATCTAGAAAAAAAAACTGAGCTAACTAAATTAACAAGAACCAACTGCTGAAGTCCTTAAAACATTCCTACATATGGGACAGACTAAAGACACCATATATTGAAGTTGATATAAAATGACTACGCCTCCATCACAAAATCAGAAGATTAAAGAAAAGGCATAGCAATGCTGCTTATTTCAGCAATGTAGCATTTGTACACAATTCTATTGATTTACATACTATTTACACTCGGCTCTCAAATTCCTCTCCTCTGGAAAAGGCTTTCCCTTTACGTTAAGCAAAGCAGCTCCCTGACCCTCAGACACAAATGAGTAGATTGAAAACTTAATTCCCCAGGTCTGATGCCCGTATACCACATGAGACAATAGTGAAATGTATCCACAATAAAGGGCAACTGGTGTGACTTATAAAGACCAGACATTAACATCCTCATATGAACCTATGAACCCAGGTACTTTAATAAAAATCTTTATGGGTAGGTGGACAAGGCCTCAAGCTACCACCTTGTACATGCTGTTATACTGGTGTAACAATGTGTTGTAGAAGTGGACCAATACACAGTGGATCACCAACAGAAAACTGTACAGTACTAAATATACATAGACTGCACACTAATTTCAGATCTGCGATTAGAGCTAGGGCAGTTTGTTAATTAAAATGCTCCCGGACTGCTCGCTCCAATCCAAGGCTCAGTTTATCAAATGCAAGAGTGACAACTGTGTAAACAAGCTACCATAAAAACATCCATGTTCAAGCAGGTGGGTCACCACTGTAGTAGCATTCCTTATTCAATGGAAAGGATGTCAGACTTTCTGGTCCACCCTCTACAGCTTTCATGATGTCTGACATCCAGCATGAACAGCCGTGAGCACATCAAGCCAATGCATCATTATAGAGGAGGACACTGTGCACTAAAGAATTAGGTAGTATAGCAATCATTCTAAATAGTACATCAATCAGGAGTGCAAACAGCCCCTACTCCTTAGCCTGTGAAGTTCAAAAACCCTAATATTTTAGCATATCTATTTTTAGAGCAAGTTAGGGTAATCTTAGCACAGCTCCCTAATGGGAAAAACGCTACTAAATCATGAGGGAGCAAGTTCAAACGGCCCCGGAGAAGCTGGTTGACAAAGCAGCAGGAGGAGGGTAGCAACTCAATGCAGTTATCTACTTAAAACACCTGGTTGTGAGCTGGACAAAATTGCACCATTTTCATTAAAGGGATTTACCACTATGCTAGTAGTCTATAGGTGCAGGCGATAACTACAGCAAAAGGAGCCCTCTGGGTGGAAACTACAGCATACAAGGACAGAGATGGGAACACCTGCTCTGCGGTCAGGCTGATGTCCCACTTAGTGGTTAGAAAATAAGTCCATATGACAGAACAAATGCTCTGGACAGACATGCTTTTGTACAACAGTTATGGATAATATTCTAGCAGACTACTCTCAAACCATCTCCAATATTGTGCTGCTGGAAACAGAGTTAAACCAGCTACTTTAAAAACAGTCTGCTGAGTGACTGGTTATTTTTCATCTTGCACAGAAGAGCCCATCTGCTGGACATCCTTTGTCAAAGCACTAACAGATTTGCTAGTGGACATCAAATATGTGAAGGGCTTTGTCCTTTACTCTAACAGACTAAAAAAGTTCCTGAACAGCCTGGTTAACTACCATCTCCGAAGCTATCTGGACCATACAGGAAGGGTTGGTCTTGACCATATCTTTATGGAAACTGTTTAAGGCTCCTTCCAGATGATATGGCTACCAAGAAGAAAGCTTTCTAGGATAGACAAATTCAAAGGTACAGAAGCAACAGTTTCTCAGAGCCAGTTTTAACTTGAGGCTTAAATTAGAGCCTGAAAAAGAAGGCACCATTCTTTTACGTGGTTTCAGATGGAACTTGCATAAGAAATGCTTTGAGTAATGGACCAACACAAGGGGTCCAGAGGGAGGCGCACTAAGAAATACCCTTCAAAAATACGTAATGCAGAACTTCATGTTCCCAACTCTGGTTTTGGTACATCTCCTTAGGAAGACACAACTTGTTTGACTGAAAGGCCTTTTTACACCAGCTCTAATTTCCAGAATTTTATTTTATTTATTTTACATAGGTTAACCAGGATGGTCCGACTAAACTGTAATATATTACAGTAGGTATATTAGGAAGTGAAAGTGGAATAATTTGTGGACTTATGTAATACAGGCATAGCCACTTACTCTAAATGTGTTCTGAGTTTTTAAAGTGAGAAGAGGTAGGGGCAGAAAGAGCAGGAGGGAGATTATTCCAAGTTCTAGCTATGGAGTAGAACAGTGTTTTTTCCTGCAGTATTGTTAGCCCTAGAGATACAGAGGATGGGTTTGTCGGAAGATCGGAGTATGATTTGTATTATAGTGGGTGAGAAGTTGGCCTAGTGTAGGTTTTTTTCTGGATGCATTACCACCTTTGTAGGCAATGAGCAATTGGTGATAGGCTAGTAGCTGGGGAAGTTTCAGTCATTGCAATTCTTAGAGCATGGCAATGGTGGGTTCTAGCAGGGTTGTTTTGGATAGTTGGGAGGACAGTGTTAAGATGGATTCTGTGAAGTGGTGACTGAATTGGGAGGCAATGTTCTTGTCATTCGTGGAGCTGGGAGTGGTAGTTTTGCCTGGTTTTAGGAGAGAGTTAATGGCATGTCAAAACATTTGGGGATCTTTTGAAGGCTTGTTTTGGGTATTGAAGTAATTTTGCCTATTGAGTTTAGTGTATTGCTTGGCCTGATTTCTAAATTGCAGGTAACTGTTTGGCTAGGCTAATATTGTATTTCTTCCAAACTGTCCAAGCCTTATTCCTTGACTTTAGAAGGGCTCTAGAATGTTCATGACCTTCTTAGAGATGGAGTCGGTTCTTTAAAAAGGTATCAAGCTGAGAGGATCCATGATGCAAGCTTATAAGTCCTTATGTTTGAGAGCACCAGTCATCCCAGCAATGTGAAGTAGCTGTCTGCAGTGCGAAAGACAGTTCACTCTACGTCTGGATCAGCAAAAAAAAAAAGTTAGTCAATGTGGAATAATCTGAACCATCCAGGCCTTGCCTTTCTACTCCCTCTTCCTGTTTTCTACAACACTCTTGGCAGAATGCTTACAGAACATGTCCACACCAACATATGAACAGTTCTTCTGATAATGCCCATGGGATTGGGAATCTGGAGCAGACACTACTTTCATCTATCGTGAACAGGTGTATTTACAGGGTGCCTACACCTCCAAGAAATCACCCCCAAGCTGGGAAAAAGCCAATATACCTGGTTCTACGCGTTTCATAATTAATGAGGGCAGGGTAGCAGAAGTACACCCCCCCCGCTCCACATAACCCAGCTGTCTGAAGAAATTAGTTTAAGGGACAAAAGTTTAGGTTGGTCTGTAGAAACATATCGCAGCAGGGTACAAAGGATGCTTGAAGAGATGTTGGACGGCCTCAAGAACCTTACAGAAGTGGTCTGGCTTCTTTGGGTGGGAGGGTGGAAATCAGGAGCTAAAGTACCTGTAAAAGTTATCCAGTATAGCAGCAAGCCCCTGAAGAACAGCCAAAGCAGGAGATTCCATTTGTAGCAGCTCACATGTCTTTGGAGTCTCAGACACTGGGAACAATCCCACTTACTGCTCTACAATGCAGACTACAGTATCCAAAGGATCTTTTTGGAACAGTTGTGGTTCTAGCCTCCATTAGTAGCTGTTGTGCATGCACCTACTCATGCTATCTACAATCAATTTATGCTGGGTGAATGCAGGTATGCTTGTAGAAGTTAAGAGCACCATCATCTCACAAGCCTGTTAAGGTCAGAGGTTAGCCTTTCTAGTTTTAGTGGTTACTACCTTGCCATGGGGTGAATCATACTCATTGCCTCTTCCTCCAGCTCAAGACTTGTAGATTCTCATCATTAGTAACAGTTTCAAACAGATGTTTGTTTAGCACAGCACTGCCCACCTTTAGGCATGCTAAATGTGGCCTCTATGCAAGATCCAAAGCATATTCGGGATCCTCTCTCTACAGTAGTAGCAACAGACAGGAAAAGCAGAGCTGACTTGCCAAACCACTGGATTTTCCTGGTGTCCTGCCCTGATCTACAATGAAAAATCAAAGCACACATTGCCCAGTCCCTTAACATTTGCCTAGCTGTGATCCCTTCCAGTGGGGACTGACCTGAGAACAGTATCTTGAACTGGTAGGCTCCTGTTACAATGGTGAGTTGACCAGTCCAACTATGTGGTCAGAAAACAGGAAGGACCTTTATGACCAATACAGAAACAGAGCAATGCAATGGGAGGAGGGACTTGGGATGGAGAGCATTGTGAATTTAGTAATCCTCAAAAGGTTTCATATGGACAAGTTTAGAATGGTCTCAAAGTTCTTCCTTGTAGACAAGGCGGTGCCTGGAGTACTATCCCTTTTCCCATTCTGAGGGACTACTTCAACCAGGCTACATACAAAGTGTTAAATGCCAATATGGGCTGGCTGGATCGGGCTGCACCCCCATGAATAGTACAGTCCTAAATTCTTTTTTGTATCCTTAGCAGACCATATTCCTTACCCACGTCAACCGTAAGGACAGCTAGCTCTATCTTGGAAGTGATCCCAGCCTAATTAAAGATGAGAAGGGGGAGGTGCTAGGGGGCATGCCCAGTATTAGCCAGGGGGGGACTTCTGGACAAGAGAAGAGTCCCTCCCCCTTCTTGTGCAACATCACACTTGCTCAACAAGAAAGGGCTTTTGAGAGAAAAGCAGGGATTTTGTAAGGGGGATAAAGCGTCAACTACTGCCCAGGTGAACCGGTTTCAATTTGCAGCTTAGGCATCTTAGATGTTGGCTGGGAGGAATGGGCATACCTATCCTGGGAAGAGGGCGTTCGAAGATGCTTCTTGATAGAAGGCATGGTCCACAGAGGGAAGCAGCCCTTAGAGACTTCTAACATACAGGGGAGGATGAGGTGAAACAAAGGTAGGTCATAATATAACCCTCCTCAGCAACAGTAGCTGTCTGCACCTGCACTGACTCCAGGGTAACCTTAATATCCATACCAGTCCCAAGTCACTGACAAAAAGCTCTGAGGGAAGGAGCACAAACTGGGATAGACAAGGGTACTGGGATGGCTAGAAAGGATGACAGCAAAGGGGGGAGGCTTTGTTTGCATTGATCAGGTGTACAGTAGACACTGGCTTGTCAATTAATGCAATATTTTGGGCTGGGAGGATGAAAACGCTGTTTTAGCAACACCATTTTAGCCTTTTCCCCTGGGAACTTATCTCAAGAGGGTCACAATGTCTGCTGTTGTGCTGCAAGCAGTCACTGCATCATAACTACATTCAACTGGATGTCTGCCTACCCAGAGAGCTCTGAGCCAATATATTTAACACTCACAGAACAAACCAGGAGCATTGCCTGGTTAAGTAACTAGCTCAGAGTTGCACAGCAAGCAAATGGAGGTAGGAAGAATTAGATCCTATACAATGGCTACAAGCAGGTCACATTAACAGCTCACAGCTTTAACCATCTGCACTGCTACACACAAGCTAATGGCCACCAAAGAGACAAAGCTTGCCTGAAGGATGTTGAGCCTGCAACAAGGTTTTAGCTTTTTTAGGTCTAAGCTAACAGACTCTGGAATCTACTAGTGTTTTCTTTCTGATGATTGCTTGATACTCAGGAGACAGTACAGTTGTGTACACTTACCATAAATGTAGAGGTTAGTGTATTCACTGTTGCAGTCATTACATTTGGGTTATCTGCCTGCAGGTAGCCCTCAGCCGGCCTGAATATCAAAGTCTGATTCCTGCGTCGGATGCTCTCTTCCATGACGTCAGGTCGTCAGGGGAATAAAACACGCAGCTGATACCATTACATCAGTTTTTCTTGTCCCAGATGTCAGGTGCCCCCATAATGGAAAGCAATTATGTTAGGTTACACCAACAAAAAGCAAATACACCAGAAAGCTGAAATACACTAAACAAGAAAAGTATAGCCAAGAGAAGTCAGGGAGCTGGAGGGAGGGTAACCTGGACTGCAACAGTGAATACACCAACATCTACATTTATGGTAAGTGTACACAACTGTATATACTATGTTCTTCTTGTTTCACTGTTGCAGTCATTACATTTGGGTAGATTCCTAAAGCTAAGGAAGGGAGGAGGAGGAAGTTATTCTAAAGCTAAGGAAGGGAGGAGGAGGAAGTTAGAGAGCATTAGGACCAGCTATTAAGCCCTGCAAAACTGCAGTGGCAAAACCAGCTCTGGATTTAGAAAAAAAATAGGCATGTGGTAATGCCTGGTGAAGGTATGTAAAGAGCTCCAGGTAGCAGCTTCTAGAATATCCCTGGTAGGGACACGTCTGAGAAAGGCTGTAGAAGTAGATGCAGCCCTGGTGGAATGTGATCTTATCCCCATGTGGGGTAGGTTTTCCATGGTGCTTATAGCAGAAATTAATGCAATGGGCTATCCACTTACAAATGGCTTGCTTTAAAATGGCCTGCCCCTGCAGCAAAGCCAACTAGCAACTGTTCAGATTGAGAGGATTAGTCCTGTCCAAACAAAATCTACGTTGCCTGTGCACGTCCAAAGAGTGCAGTATTCGTTCTCCTTTGTTTTGTGGATTTGGGAAAAAAGTAGGCAAATTAATGGACTGATTAAGGGCCACACTAGACACCACCTTGGACATAAAGGAAGAATTGGTCCTAAGGGACACCCTGTCTGCATGGAAGATTATGAAGGGCTCCACTGCCATGAGGGCCTGTAATTTAGACACTGTTCTTGCTGAAGTGATGGCTAGAAGGAAGGCGATTTTCCAAGAAAGGAATTTCAACTCTGCAGTTGCAGTTGGCTCAAAAGGAGGTTTTCCAAGTCAGAGTTAAGGTCCCAGGCTGGAGTAGGGGCTCTCTTGGGTGGTCTTAAATTTTTGGCCCCTCTGAAGAACTGCTTTAGCAGGGGGTGAGAGAAGAGGGGTGGTTCAGTATTAATGCGCTGAAATGGCAGAGGCATGAATTTTAATTGACTAGAAGGAAAGGCCCTTGTGGAGCATCTCTAAGTACTGAAGAATATGTGACAAGCTGGGCACTGTTGTGCCCATCCCCTGAATCCAGCTCCAAGAATAGTATTTCCACTTTTCAGCATAGGATTTTCTAGTACTAGCCCTCCTTGCCTCCAGAATGACATCTAGCACCTGCTTACTGAGGGATGCTATTGGAGAGCTCAAGGAATTAGCCAGGCTGCAAGGTTCAGAGTTTGAAGCGGAGGGTGCGGAATCTGACCCTCCTGCTGGGACAGCAGGGAAGGGGTCTGAGGCAGGTGCCATGGTTCCAGCAGTGACATACTGCGCAAGAGGGGACACCAGTGCTAGCGTGGCCAGTCTGGTGCAATCAATATTGTCCTTTGTTTGTCCTGTTTGATCTTTAGCAGAACTTGAGGAGAGGCAGAGGGGGTAGGCATAAACAGAGGCTTTCCCAGGTGAAGGACAGGGCATCCACTTTCCAAGCTTGACTGTGGAAGTCCTACTGGTAGTTCTGAGGGGAGGCAAACAGGTCTATCTCTGGATTCCCCCATCTGTTTCTCAAAAGGTTGAATATCTTTGGTTCAAGTTTCCACTCGTGTGGGTCCATGAGATTTCTGCTTAGGTTGTCTGCCAGTGACTTTAGCTTGCCTGGCAGGAATTGAGCTTGTAGGTGCACTTGGTAGCTCAAGGTTGTGTTCCACAGAGCAATGGCTAGTCTGCAGAGAGGGTACGAGTGGGTTCCCCCTGGCTTATGTACCACATAACAGTGGTGTTCTGTCTTTACCAATAATTGCCCTGGAAGAATGGGGTCCTTGTTAGCTGTACAGAATTCCCTGATGGCCTCCATTTCTTTTTGATTGATATGCAGGTGCATCTGACTTGGGATCCATTTGCCCTAAATGCACTGCCCTACCAAGTGAGCCCCCCATGCATATAGTCTGATGGGTCTGTTAACATTTGGCGGCAGGGGGTAGAGTGAATGGGAGCACCCTGTTGTGGTAGCAGGCCTCTGCCCACCAAAGGAACTCTTTATACAAGGAATCATCGATTCCAGGTCCTGAGAATGTTGACACCATAGGCTTTTTAGATACCATTGTAGTTTTCCTCATATGCAGTCTTACATATGGAATTAGTAGAATGCTAGAGGCCATGAACCCCAGGGCTTGCAGGATTTTTCTTGCACACAGCTGGGTCTTTGTGGCCAGTAGTTTGAAGTAGGCTGTCAAACTCGTTTCGATGGAGCGAGGTAAGCCATCTGGGAAGTTGTGTTCAAGCTTGCTCCCAGGAATACAATTGGTTGGCAGGGTACTAGATGAGATTTCTTTTTGTTTATGGTGTACTCCAGTGAGGTTAGAAGTTTTACAAATGCCAGATGTTTTAGTAGCATGTCCTGGCTTTGTCTGAATTAGACAATAGTCCAGGTATGGGTATATTTGAATATTTCTTTGCCTGCAAAATGCAATGAATGGAGCTAGACACTGAATACCCAGGGCGCAGCAGATGAGCCAAAGGGAAGTGTAGAGAACTGACAGTGCATGGAGCCTGCTCTGAAGCGTAAGTATTTCCTGCATGATTCCCTTATTGGAATGTGCAGGTCAGCTTCCTTTAAGTCTAAGGTTGCCAACCAGGCATCTTTGCCTAGCATAGGAAGCAGTTTAAGTGTTAGCATTTTGAATTTTGGGATTACCAAAAAGGTGTTTAGAATAGAGAGGTCCAGGATAGGATGCCAGGAGCTGGCTTTTCTGGTACCAGGAAAAGTCTTGAGTAAAAAACTTGTCCCCTTTCTTTTTCTGGGACAGGCTGAATAGCCCTGATACAGAGAACCTGCTGTTGAGCCTCTGCCCCCGGATTTGGGGGTAGGTCTGGGCCAACCGTTTGGGGTTGGTAAGGTGTGGAAGTGGAATGTGTATCCTTGGAAAACAGATTTAAAACCCATTTGTCCTGGGTAATGAGTTCCCAGTTTTTTGCATGCAAAGCAAGGTTTCCCCCTAAGGGAGCAGGCAGTTGAGCAGGGCTTGGAAGGTTTAAGGTTAAGTCCTTGTGACATTTTTCCATTGGGGGGGGGGTGTCTTCCTACTTCCAGCTTTGGAAGTGGGAGCCCCCCACTGCTTAGGCCTGTGAGTACTTTGAGACTGTAGCCTAGGTGGTCTGCTGTTCCTGTGTTTGGACTGAAGGCCTGGAAGAGACAGGAAAGGACCAATTCTTAGAAGGCCAATGCCTACTAAATCTGGGAGGCTGTATCTGCAGGAAAACTTTAAAAGTTTGCATAGATTTAGTTTTTTTCCTCCATCTTTTTAAGGACTTCTGCTTTGTTGCCAAACAGGCAGTCTTGGTTTAAGGGAGCATCCAGTAATTTAACTAACATGATATGGCAAATTTTGCTCCTTAAGCCAAGCATGCCTATTAAGTACTGACCCAGTGACAGCAGCCCTGCAAGATGCTTCGAAAAAGAGTCAAAACCACATTGCAAAGTATGTTTACCAACTTAAGCAGAATGCATTAAATCCTGTAATTCTTTATTTTCAGCACAGTCAGGAAGAAACATGATTTTCTGTTTTAGTCCCACAATATGTTGCTGATACTTTAACATATGAAACTGGCAGTTTAAGGCCCAAATGGCCAAAGTAGCAGAAGTGTATACCTTCTTACCCAATCTGTCCAAGGCCCTGGAATCTCTATCAGAGGGGGCAGGGTTTTGGCAGTAGTAGCCTTAATGCCTTTAGGTTCTTGGGAAATTATATCTGGGTCCGCAGTAGGATTCTTGAAGAGGAACTTGTAAGAGTCAGGTACTAATACCTGTAAGGCTTCCTGGGAGCTGGAAGTAAAATGTCAGGTGCCAGGCTAGATTCCAAGAAGGCATCATCTACAATGTCCAGGACAGGAGGGACAAGTAAATGCCTGTGTTGAGGGAGGATTAAGAATTCCCTAAGCCTCTTTTTGGAGTCAGAGTAATCCTGGCTTTCCCAACGGAAATGCTCCCCAAGAGTGTGCAAGGTTTCACTAAAATAAACATTTTCTGGAGGGGAAGCAGAGGGAATGGAATCCTCTACATCAGAATTCTCATAGGTAGATAACGGCAAATCCTGGTAATCAGAACAGAAATTTCAGAATCCTGATCAGAAGAATCAGAAGGAAAATCAGTTCTAGGTCTCTAATTAGGGGAAGCCAGCCTTCAACCCTCTAAAAGTAATAAGATCTTCAGCCATTCTTGTTTTTTTAGGCATATGGGCCTGACCATGCAGTTTGGACGTCGGTTTTCAAGGTGTGGGTCGAGTTTTAGGCCTTGAAGATGATGGCGTTGGTTAAGCCTGAATACACCCTCAGAAGCCTGCGCCTGCACAGGGGCTCCGGACCGATCCAAGGCAGAGACATCTGCAGGTTCCACAGTCGAAGCATCTCGCGGCATACCAGACTCCGAAAGGGTCTCAGTAGAGGCCTGCGAATATGAAGTAGCTGGTATCAGGGGCTGCAAAAGCACCTCAGAGTACTGGCGAACTGGCAACTAGCTTAACCGAAGCATCGGCAGCTTTGGACCTATGCAGTCTGTTTTTTCGGAATGTTGGTAGGCTTACTGAAGTCATTTCTGGATAGTTAAACAGTACCAAAATAATTTGCTGCAAAAAGAGAGACTATGAATAGTCCAGGGATTGAATAAGGCACAAAACTGACAGCAAGGGATGTCGTGGTCTGGGCCTAAGCAAGGGATGCAGTACGAATGAAAATCCGAGGTATTTGCTTGCCACAGGTAATGCAATTATTAACTTTTACTGACATCGGTTAAGAGCAAGAAAAAGGATCCCCAACGGGGTACTTAGCTTTTTTGAAAACTTCGGCTCTGAAACTCGAAAATGAAAATTTCAGCAGTCGGCTGACCAGCACTTGCGAACTGCTTCTGCTTCAGGCACTGCACGGCAAGAAAGACTGATGTAATGGCGTCGGCTGCATGTTTTATACCCCTGACAACCTGACATCATGGAAGAGACCGCATCGGACGCAGGAAAAGACTGATATTCAGGCCAGCTGAGGGCTACCTGCAGGTAGATAACCCAAATGTAATGACTGCAACAGTGAAACAACGAAGAACATCTGGTGTTCCTTCTCAAGAACAAAAATCAAGTACAAAATTCTTTGGGAAGAAATCTGCAATCCAAGTGCACTTACTAGAAGACTTTTCTAGGGAGGTCAGCAGTATTAGTCACAAAAGACTAATAAGCGTAGTTCAATATTAAGTCGCTAGAAAGCCAGGTCTAAAATTAGACTACGTGTTTATGCTCTGGAAGTTGCCTGGAAGGGGCCGAATTGATTGCTTCATACAAAGAAATAGCACAATCGCCTCCTCCTTATATGACATCAAGGAACCAAGCTCACAGGCGACTTCCATGAAAACCAACAGCTCACATGGATAAGGAATATTACTGCAACGGTGACCTTTGCAGCAAGCAGTTTCTTGATATGTTACCAAAAATGTAGGGTTTCTGAGAAATTGCTTGATCTGCACTACAATACATTTTGCAGGTCTCTCCAACATGAATCCTCAACTAAAATGTGACCTGCACTTCATCTCAGCACTTAAATCTTGATGAGAGACATCCAAAGCCACTAAAATAAAGTTGAACCATTTTTCACCTTTGTGAGTGAACCAACGTTTTCATTGGCTTGAGACTAAACACTAATTGAAGTCTATGTAATCAAAGAACTCCAGTGTCTAACCTAAGAAAAGAGACCACCAAGGAGTTCTTGAACTTGGAGTAAGTCCGTGAGTTGAAACGGTTCATGCCACTAAAACCTTGACAAGGAGGGCCACCACAAAGCAGTTCAACATCGCCCTTCTGTGGGAGCTTCTGTCCCAATGAGTTAGTCCTTTCTCCTGCCATGACAAGCTTTAACAAGACATTGCAGTCCTCTGTGAAAACTGTGGTGCCAGGATTGTTCAGTCGGAATGCCTGGGCTGCTGGTTCCCACATCTCTATAGCCCACATGGTTTCCGAAATACCTGGAGGACAAAGAGAAAATTAGTAGTCTAGCATCTTAATACTGTCCACCTATTCTACAGTGACAACAGAAAAATTACCTGTTCCCTCACACTCATAGTACATTTTCTTAAGTCCATTAGAAAAACACCTGGACACTTGCTGCAAATTCATTAACACACTAGTTACAGCCTATGAAATCCTTCAGCAAGACCCATGCTGCCCAACAGTGATGATCACAGCCTTTCTTCCTTCCCTGTACTTCCTTAAACAGCCTGATCTCAGCAGATTTAACATTTTAAACATTACTATCCTTCACCATCTGCAGTTACATGGCACTCGTGTGAAAGCTTTCCTTTAACACGTAACATGGCTGGTTGTTAGATAATTAAAAGATCAAATGAAGGGTTGAGTGCCTAGACTGCTTCGATGTCATCAAAAAACACAATAAAATGTTTTCTACGCATTAAAATGATCACCTTAATGGAAACCATAAATGTGCAGCACGTATGCCTTCAGTAACAAGGCATGAATACACTACATCATATAGATCACAATCTGAACAGTACAGTCAATAGTCAACAGCTATTCACCACAGTAGCAGATTTTCAAAGTGGGGGAAGGTTATGAGGTCCTCCTATCCACCAACACAAGTGTCATCTGAATATTTTAAGGACTAAGGCCTTCATGCATGGCTGTCCTGCACTATGTACCATGTTCCAGTCTTTGGCATGTGTCCATACTAATATCTGTAAAACTATCAGATAAAACACCCACGGAAACAAAGTGTCCATTTAAAAATGATCTTTGGCTCACAGCATACTTTTAAACAGCTCTGCTCTTAATACGGAGAAACGCTGATCAAATCATGCATAGTCTTCCAAAAGAATAAATGTCATCCATCCCTGCTTGGACTGCTCTAAAGTCAGAGCAGACTCCTGTAACGATGCAGTTAACAGCTGCTGCAGAATGGAAGTGGTCACCCTTTTCTTCCATATCAGTTGCACACTGTCAGCTTACCATGTCTTTAGGGAGATGAGGAAATTGGAGTACATTGAGAAAACTGGAGTACATTGAGAAAACCTATGTGAACACGAGGACAAGCCACACATCAAATTTACCATGCTCAGGGTCAGAGGGGAGCCACATCATATCTTGGCAAGCAACAGTCAAAAGGCAGAGAAATGCTGGACAAGACTCCAGTCCACTGCAAGAATGCTATGCATACTTACAATAGTTTCTTAAAGAGTTTAACAGATTTGATGGAAAGCATTTAACCACTCAGTGGAGTCTAAACATTAAATACTTACAATTTATAAATTTTACTATGCTAATTATGTAGAAAACGATTTTTAAGAACTAGTTACTCCATGCTTCTATGACTGTTGCAAAAACTAACAGTAAGGGTTATTGATAAGCCCTCCATTTTACTCTGTTCCACATACAAATATTAAACATCCAGAAAGAACTTTCATACATTGCATGGTTAAAGCCAGTCTTCCACTGATTTTATTCCGCATGTTCACACCTGTAATATTGGTCATTTTACTTTTGAACCCAGAGAATGCCAGTCCTCTACTTTAGATATATCCAATGTCTTGTATTAGATCGAATGACTGGAGCAGCATTCAAATGTAGCAATATCCACTCAGTGGGCATTGCTCCAATCCTCTACCAGTAACCCTTCAGTGACACTGTCCAACACTGTGGTGGTGTCAGCCACCACAGACTTCAGCTCCTTCCCCTGTCCTACTACTATGAACTTTACAGTTCCACTGTAACTGGGCATACCCCCAGCCTTTTGATGGATGGGTCTTATTCCACAAAGGCAGAGTAAGTTCAGTTGCATCTGGTGTTTGATGTTCAGAGTGTGGAGTGGACAGGTGAGGACACTCGACATGGCTGGTCAGCTGGAGAAAATCAAGATTAAGTGTACAAGCATGTAATAGAGTGTGGTTAAGTGGAATCCACTACCTCTGGGGCAGGACAACACCCTTGATCTCCACAAGCATGCCTTGTCAGTTTCCTGATCCCTTCGTCATCTCCACTCAGCACCTCCTCCTATTCCTCACTTAGTGACACACACACAGTACCTGGGCTGTATTCACAAACAGGTCACCTAGATCAGTTTCACATACCTCCTCTGTGCCATGCAGCCACCTAATTATCAGAACTACTACGTCTAGGACAGAATTAAGCCAAAGAAATAGGTTTGGTCAGTGGGAATTCATAGTTTGTGTACAAGTCTTTTAAAATAAGGAAAATACTATGAAACTATAAAAAATGTGAAACCGTGGGATAAACGCACAAGCTTTATTCAGTGACTAAAATAGTGGCATACGGGTTGATTTAGTACAGCTAGCCATCCTAATAAATACATTTGTTTAAAAAATGCGATTCTCCATTAAAATTACTTGAAATATTAAATACCATGTATTTAAACACTATATTGCAATTGCTTGTAAGGAAGCATGCATGATTAACAGCCTTGTTTATACTGGACAGAGCCAGAGCCAGAGCCAGAGCCAGAGCCAGAGCCAGAGACAGAGCCAGAGCCAGAGACAGAGCAAGAGACAGAGCAAGAGACAGAGCAAGAGACAGAGCAAGAGACAGAGCAAGAGACAGAGCAAGAGACAGAGCAAGAGACAGAGCAAGAGACAGAGCAAGAGACAGAGCAAGAGACAGAGCAAGAGACAGAGCAAGAGCGAGAGCAAGAGACAGGGCGCGAGCGAGAGCAAGAGACAGAGCAAGAGACAGAGCAAGAGACAGAGCAAGAGACAGAGCAAGAGACAGAGCAAGAGACAGAGCAAGAGACAGAGCAAGAGACAGAGCAAGAGACAGAGCAAGAGACAGAGCAAGAGACAGAGCAAGAGACAGAGCAAGAGACAGAGCAAGAGACAGAGCAAGAGACAGAGCAAGAGACAGAGCCCAATCCAGTGGAGCAGCTGTCACAAATGTGAACTACTAGCTTCACTAAACAATAAATGAAACCAGGGACAGTGATCCACAATTCAACTAAAAGTTAAATACAACCAGTATATGCCCCCCACCCCACCAAGTTATTCCATTTGAGTTCAGAACAAGTGTCTTCTGCTATAAAGACTTGCCTGCTTGATGAAAACCTTCAGACAATCCTCCACAGCCAGAGAAAACATCAAGGCTGCGCAGCTTAAGAACTTTCACCTCTGCAGTCTCTGGTTCAGTCTGCTCTGTAGCTCCAGATTTTCCTTTGCCCTTTCCTGAAGTCAGAGGGGGAAAAAAAAGGGGAAAGTAGCACTTTTATAAAGCAGTAAATGCAAAACAACCAAAATGAAACGCATCCAATCTGCAAGAGGAAAAGAATTCTGCTTATGGATTTGTAAGCTACATTCAGGAAGTCTACCCACTTGCAAGATGACAGGCAGCACTGCAGACAACTGCTACAGCAAACCTATAACTGTGTTTATCAGCAATTAGAGAACCACACTGAGTAAGCTCTCACCGTTACAACCATACTGCCAGATTTGCCATAGACTCAACATATAGGACACATCACGGTCAAAACCTCAGTCTTCTCAGGTGGCTAGAACTGCCTAGCCTACTTCTGTTCAGCTTACAGTAGCAGACAATTCTGTACCACCCTGAAAACACTCCAGCACTCCATACAGTAATTCAAGGCAACTATGATCATCCAATAAACTGTTGGTCCAAACCTACAAAGCCATTAACTCAGCCGGCGACTACCATTTGCCAATGTCATTGGTAAAACTTGGAATTCATTTCTATCCAACCTTACCCTCGAACCGTCAAGTTCAAAAAAGACCTCAAACAGTATTTTAAAAGAGCACTTTCTCCCATTACTAACCCTGATTAATCACTACTTATTCAATGCCTTATTTAATACTGTACGCATCACTTGCTCATAATAGCTTGCTACAACCTGTTTTTGTATACTATTACACTGTTTAAATTGTGCCTACTAGAGGGCTTTGTAAAAGTTTGACTCATCTTATGTTCTGGGTTATCTAGAGCTTTTCTCCCCGGGCCTCAACTGAAAATGGACATATATCCAGTCTGACTAATCCGGTCAGCAAATGTAAAATAAAATAGATGCCAAGTATGACAGATGGTCAATTATGTGATTAAGGATAAAATGACCTTCACAAATTAAAATCCACCCATGAATACCAATAAAGGTGTGTTTTGGGTTACAGTATATGGCACCAAGGATAATTGCACAGAATACCTTCCGCAATGTTAAGACCCAGCCCCAAACTAAGTTTCTGTCCAAGGATACCACCCCCTTGCCCAGACATGCACATGATGCCCTTCAATTTTATTTTCCAGCACAAAATGTGAAATGAAACTTTCAAGACAAAGTACTGAAAAAATAAGTTATGCACTCACCATAACGTTCAAACTTCATTTGTCAGCAACCTGTGGGTATCGGATCCGATCCGGATCAGAGCCGGCAGCTTTCCAAGCTAGAGATCCGAGCTCCTAGCTCCTCCCCCTTACCCATAATACCCTACCTCCCTCCAGTCCTCAGATGGAGTTTGTCCTATTAGCACACAATACCAAAGAAATAAACCACCTGAACATCCTAACCTGGTACCAACTAGGAGTAAATCAACAATCATTCAGGTGACGAACTACAGGTTAGGGGGACGGGGGGGGGGGTCGGTTGCTGACAAATGAAGTTACCTACTCAGATGGAACATTATGGTGAGTACATAACTTCTTTATCTGAAGTAGTTAACTTCATTTGATCAGCAACCTGTGAGACAGAGTCCCCAGCTACGAAAAGCTTGGGAGGTCCTCAAGGAAGGATATTCCGGAGCACTGCAGAGCCAAATGATGCCCTACCCCTGCATATCTAATCCAACTTATGAGTAATAAAGGTATGAGAGGAAGCCCAAGTAGCCGCAGAACAAATGTCATCCAAGGGCACCCTTGACCAAAAGGCAGCAGAGGTAGCCACAGAACGGGTAGAATGTGCACGAACTCCCACGGGCTCAGGTCGACCAGAGATTTTGTACGTGAGCAAAATGCAGTGAGAAATCCACCTAGAGTTACCTTCGTTACTGGTTTACCCAAAGATGGCTTGGCAAAGGGAACAAAGAGCTGCTCCGATTTTCAAGAGGCAGCGGTTCTATGCAAACAGAAGCACAACTGCCTATGCACATCTAATGAATGGAGTCTGTATTCCCCTTTGTTCTGGAAGTTAGGGAAGAACACGGCAGATTAATGGATTGGTTGATGTTAGCTTCGGAAGCCACTTTAGGTAAAAAGGAGGGATTAGTCCTGAGGGAAACTGTCTATATGGAAGACAATATACGGAGGTCTGGTACAAAGGGCCTGAAGCTCCGATACCCTTCTTGAGGTAATAGCAATCAAGAAGGCAGTTTTCCAAGACAAATACTTTAAGTCAACCAAAGCTGCAGGCTCAAAGGGTGGACCAGTAAGTGCCTGGAGGACTAAAGTTAAATCAGACGGAGGAACCGCATTCTTGACAGGAGGTCTTAACAGAAAGTACCCTTCAAGAAGGTCTTGCAGATCTTAGAGGAAGCTAAGGGACCAAGATTGTCTCAGATGTGGAAGTGGGAAATGGCCGCCATCTGAACCTTCACAATTGAACTGGCCCCCTGATGAAAAATGTGGGATAAAAACAACTGCTGGAATGGGAGTCGTAAAGGGATCCAAAGTCCTATGCCCGGCCCAAATAGAAAACGTTTCCATTTACTGTTGTAGACTTTCCTGGTAGAAGGCTTATGTGCTGCCACCAGGATGGATTTAACTGCGGACGAGATACCGGGAGTCCTAGCCACTAACCGAACTGGATCAACCAAGCGGAAAGTTTGAGGTCGTCCAGGTTTGGGGTTTTCAATCCCGAAGGATGAGAAATCAGATCTGGAATGGGATCTAAGCTCCAAGGAGGAGCTACTAGATGAGACCGCAGGTATAGGAACCAGGTTTGATGAGGCCAGAATGGGGCTATGAGGATAACCCTGCGCCCCAACAGACGAGCTTTCTGCAATAATTTTGTCATTAACAGGAGAGGAGGATAGGCATAAAGACGACCGGATGGTCAAACATGAACCAAAGCGTCTCTGGGGCTCTCCCCCGGTGGGGGGATCAGAGTGAAAAACTCACTGCACTTTGCGTTCGAAGGTGACGTGAACAGATCGCAGCAAGGTTGACCCATTTGAGGGAGATCTGTTTCGCTACTAAGGGGTTCAGAGACCACTCTTAAGGCGAGAGGATAGTTCGACTCTGCTTGTCCGCTAAAATGTTGGACTGACCCAGAATGTGTTGCTAGCAAAAAGCGGTTGGTGGATATAGTCCACTCCCAAACTCTCATGGCCTCTCGGCAGAGAGGGTAAGACCTGGTCCCCCCTGTTTGTTGATGTACCAGACCACTGACATGTCTGCCTGAATTGCAATAGTTCCTAGAGGAAGAAAGGCATGGAGAGCCTGCAACGCTAGAAGCACTGCCCTCATCTCCAGAACACTGATATGCAGAACAGTCTGTTGAACCACGTGCCTTGGACGGTTCTGCCCATGCAATGCACCCCCCCCAGGCGAGAAGCGTCCGTGGTCACTGTGGCTTGGGGTAGAGGCATCAAAAAGGGCCGCCCTTCCCGAAGCTCTCGGGAATGGAGCCACCAAAGCAGAGATTCCCTGCAAACCCTGCTGAGGGGAATAGGGGAGTACAACGGATGTTGAAGGATGGACCACTGGACCTGCAAGGTCCATTGAACCCTCATTCAAGCAGGCTAGGGGTGAAAGGTTGATGGCCGCCGCCATAGACCCTAGAGCCCTCAGGACTAATTCTGCCGGTGGGGCTGGAGACTGTAGAAGAGCTAAGACATGAAGAGTTAGGTTGCAGAGTCTGTCCGATGTCAAAAAAGCCTTGGACTGAAGCTAGTCTATTCTGGCCCCTATGAAATCCAAGACCTGAGCAGGCTGAAGGGACGATTTTCTGTAATTCACAGTGATCCCCAATTTGTGGGCAAAACGCAGGAAATAATCCCTGGCCGAGCATAGTAGATGCCTAGTGGGGGCGGCGAGGAGCCAGTTGTCCAGGTAAGGAAAGACCTGTATTCCCTGAAGCCTCAGGTGGGCTGCTACAACTGCCATGACCTTGGTGAACACCCTGGGGGCTGTGGTGAGACCAAAGGGGAGGACCCTGAACTGATAACGGCTGGCTCCCAGCCGAAAGCGGAGAAACCTCCTCGATCGAATGTCCATTAGAATGTGGTAGTACGCATCCTTGAAGTCTATGGGGCACATCCAGTCGTTCTCCTGCAGAAGGGGGAGAATAAACTGAATTGTGACCATCCGGAATTTTTCTTCGGCAACAGACTGGTTCAGTGTAGACAGGTAGAGAATTGGCCTTCGGTCCCCAGTCTTTTTTGGCACCAAAAAGAACCTGGAGTAAGTGCCTGATCCGGACTGGCCTGGGGGGACACATTGGATGGCTTAGCAGCTCTTTCATCTTTAAGGCTGCCGCCTCCCTCCGATTGGGTGGGACATCGGGGAGGTGCCCCAACTGAGGGGGAGAACTCAGGAAGGGAATAGAGTAACCTCTGGATATTATTCGGAGCACCCAGCGATCTGTCGTGATGGACTCCCAATGTGCTAGGTGCTCCGAGAAACACTCCGCCCGACTGCCTCCAGAGAGGAGCAGTCGGGCAACCCCTCAGGGTTGCTGCGTGGGTCGATCGGAAAAGGGATCCCTCGACCCAAATTCTTGGGCCCTCCCCCTCTGGGCCGGCGTCCACCCTGTCCTCCCCTGCCTCTGAAGGACGAAGGGTCCGGAGCGAAATGGGATTGTTGAGATTTCCGGAACCACATCTTTTGTCCTCTCTGGTTTCTGGAAAAGGACCTTTCAGGAGCAGAGAAGCTGATTCCGATGGCAGACAAGATCTTCCAGTCTTTCTCGCTCTGGAAGTAGCGTATCGGACAGTCTTGCCAAACAGCGTAGAACCGTCAAAAAAAAAAAAAAAAAAAAAAAAGAGTGCTTGCGAAGGACGTCTTGAGGGGTTCCGCAAAATCGCAAAGACAGAGCCAGGCATGATGCCATAAGGAGATGCCTGCTCCGCTGGCTCTAGCCACCCCCTCCGTGGCATGGGAGAGAAGCCACATAGAAGTGTTGGATATCTACTTTAGAGTGCCCATTCGTGTCGAGGTGGTTAGTTTGTCCTCGGCCAACATGGACTCCGGGGGTGACCCAGCATACTCTGATTGGGTCCCGCTGAAGCTGAATCACGTGTGCCAAGTAGTTAAACGCCCTTAGAGAAGGTGGCTGAAGCGAACATCCGCCTTCCAATGCTGTCCATAGTCTGAGACTCCTTGTCTGGAGGATGTACAGAGGAACTTTCCTGCGCCAGTTCCTTCCTGGTGGCAGCCGCCACCATCATGGCATCTACTGGGGAACCTTTGCTCCACACTGTCCTGTCGAGGGGGGGGGGGGCTAAGGATCTTATCTGGTCTCCTGGGTATCTGCTCTACAGTGTCCAGCTCCTTCCACACCCTGGTAGTTATACGGTCTACCAGGGGGTCGGCCGGAGGGGACACCCAAGAGGTAGATGGGCCTGCGTCAAACACCTCCAGAAACACACTCATCCGAGGAAGGTTTTTGGGCTGACCACCCCCCTCTAATGCGCATCTCCATGATGTCTCCAAAGGAGACTTCCTCGGGGGTGACCTGGGGGAACCTTCCCCTTCCTCCAAGTCAGTGTCTTACGCGAGGGACTCTGGGGAGTTCAAGTGCCTCCTTTTACACTTCCGTTTGTGAGGGACCTCCTGGGGGGGGGGCTGCCAGAGGAGGGCTCACCAACAACCAGGTCCTGTTCCTCTAAGAGAACCATCTGGGACATAGACGCAGGCTGTCCCTGGGGCCGGATGATGGAAGGACCCTCTCCACGTTGAAGGCAGAGGGTGAACTGCTCTCCCTGGGATCAGAGAGCAGCCCCCTCGGATCAGACGTGTGGATCGGTGCCAGAGTCAACGCGATCGGATCCGAAAGAGTGAGCTCTGTCCGCACTGGAGCCGCAGACACTAACCCCTCCAGATCCGAGGCTCGGCTCACTGCCCCGAGAGCTCGGATCCGAAAAAGGACTCTACAAACTCGAGGGCACAGCCGGCGAAGTAGCAATTACTATCGGCACCAACACCCCAGCTAAGAAACCCAATAGTGGATCGGAGGAGCAATGGGGCAAAGAAGGGGGGCGAGCTCCCCCCCCAGAGGGGGGGGGGCAAGAGCACTCCCATCTGCATCTGGGCCTGGAGGAAGCGACGCATCATCTGGTCCATGTCTGCGTCTGAAAGGCTCCTAGTAGATCTGGAAGCAGCTGCAGAGGCTGGCCGGGAAGGCCGCCTCAACGACCTTGACGGTAACCGTGTCTCCACCTCCGTCTCCAGAGAGAAGCGTGGAGAATGAATCCGAGAGGGGGAAGACCTGGTGGCCTTCAGGGGAGAGCAGAGCTGCGTAACCAGCGGGGCTGAGGGGGCAGAATCGGCCCGCCGCTTGCGGCTCCTATCCTGTCATGCTCCTTGTCCTTGCCATCTCTTTTCCTGGAGTCCCTCTCCCTGGTCTGCAGTGGAAGTTAGACTCCTGGCCAGGGGAGCAGGAACAGTTGGAACAGCCGCAGCCAGTGCCACTGAGAGAGGACGACTAAGAATCTGCGGGCAAAAGGCCCGCCAGGATTACCTTGGTCCTCCTGTCCCTCAAAGCCCAGGGGTTAAAGGCCGCACAAATTTTGCAGCCAGATGATAGATGGGCCACCCCCAGGGAAATAACGCACTGATTGTGACCATCGGCTGGGGACAGCTTATGGCCACACTCAACAGCATTTAGAAAATACGGCCTTAGGGCCTTCAGCCATTTTAGCCACACACAGATAAGGGGAAGGGGGAACTATAACCACTACAGAAATTTTAACTAGGTATACTAAGGGTCGAAAAGGAACAGTTTTTGAAGAAAACTGGAAAATAAAACTAGAGAATAAACCCTCGAATCTACTCACAAACCACCAAGAGCTAGTCACTCGTGCTTCAAGAAGCCACGGCAAACGAGATCTGGGGACTGGAGGGAGGTAGCAGGGTATTATGGGGGAGGAGCTAGGAGCTCAGATCTCTAGCTTGGAAAGCTGCCGGCTTTAATCCGGATCGGATCAGATACCCACAGGTTGCTGATCAAATGAAGTTAACTACTTCAGATCAGGATTTAATAAGCTACAGTCTTGAATCCTAAAGAACCACTATAATGGCATATATTAGAATCTGATAAGGGATGCACAAATACAGCAGTCCACCCAGCTTCATAGAATCACTCCCCCTTTCTATTTTGTTCCATTAGTCTAATAACGGTTAATGGCTACGGTCAACAGTGCTTTTGAACACATCTGCTTTGCAAGCATATTGACCCCAACTGTTGCCACCTGCTTAAGTCAAGTGGATCCTGAGAACACAGCATTTTCCATCTGGCTGGCCTGCTTCCAGTCAAATCATGAATTTACACAGATAAATTAACTTCAGACTCTGGACTTTTACCCTAGTCTATAATCACATCTCTCATCCATTGCTGAATATCCTTCTGGCATATGGGTTGATTTAGTAGTGTCTATATCACCACATCAAATAGTGATAAGTTTGAACACCCTTTGTTTGAACAGAAGAGTCTGAAAGCCCTAAACCATGAAGTGACGGAACAGATTTGTTTCCCCAGGGGGGAAAAAAAAAAAAAATAAATCAGTGGGCCATCTTCGGGGCTTTGCTATTTCCTCCACTGTAGTGCGATCTCAGAGTCAATATATTTAAGTGGGGGTGTGTGTTTTAAAGTGACCCTTCCCCATGGAGCAGCGATTTAAATTGCTGTTCCATGAGGTCACTGTTTAGGGTTTTTGGACTTTTAGGCTCGAACAAAGGGCGTTCAAACTTATCACCATTCGATGTGGTGATAAAGACCCGATTTAGTACAGCTCCATTGCGGTAATCAGATCTGCCATGAGCATCTGGCAGCTACCAAGTCCGGTATTAAATGTGCACCGATGAAAGGAAGCATTTTTACTGGCATTTCTAAATACCTGTTTAAAATACTTACACTCTAGTTGCGTACTTGGGCTTCACACAGAACCAAACCTCTATAAACATGCTGGCAGACTGGCTACAACATATGTAGTCTTCATCCTTACACCTCAGGTTGTGATACAAAAGGGTCAAAGAACGACCACTACACTAACCCAGATCTGGACAATAGTGTTATTTCAAATTACCACTTGTCAGTTTTTCTTTTGTTTTACACAGTTGCTCTGAAAATTGCAAAATGTGCCATAGCTGTAACGGATTCTGCCTCATTCTTGGCCAGCCTCAAAATATTTGGTTACCTGGTAAATCACTGGTCAATCAATGCCAGTAAACAGAGCGTCTGTTAAAAAAAAAAAAAGTTGAAGCAAAATCTGTTATTCCACTAACCCGAGTGGAATAAAGTAATATTTAAAAAAAACTCTCCCAGATTTTGGGCCTTTGTAGCCCCTTACTTGTGGCTTCTCCAGACTGTTGAGGTATCCATTACAAAAGAAACATGGCTAAAACAGTGCAGGTTAATCTCAGTGGATATTCTAGCAATTTCATCAAGTTAGGATTTGATGAAACTAGTTTCTCTCTGCCCAGGAACTACACAGTTCTGGTATACAAGTACCACATTTATAGGAAAAAAATAACTATTTCAACTAGGATTTTTCAGATGTTACATTTTCTTAAAGATGGCTATTGTTAATACATTAACCATAAATATTTTTTGCTCTTTAAATATTCACACAGTTTAGCTTTTTTCCTATAAAACAATGTGTTGGGTCAGTACCCTTTGACACTGATACTAACCTGGAGAAAAACTAAGGCTAGTAGTTCCTTTAGGTAGTGCAGGTCTTCTACCAGAAGACTCCCCTTCTTATAATACACCTATTATCTCAAAAGGAGTCAGTTTAACATAGCTGAAGCAGACCGAACAAGTCCAGAGCATAGCAAGCCTTCAAAAAACTTACTTTCATCAGTTTGCCTTATGGACATATCGCTGAATTCTTCGGATTGATATTTGCTCTACCCTGTTCTCATTAAGACACCAAAGCTTCAGTCTAACCTCACCCCTGGTTTCAAAAGGAAAATCAGGTGGTCCTCCGGTTATCCTGTCTAGAACCCCCTTTACCGTAAAAATCTGACTTGGCCATTTGTTCCAGGCCTACTGGATAAAGGTTAATTTTGGACAAAAATGAAAAAGACAGCACAAATTCAAACTAAAGATTGCTTCTTCAGCAAGAGAGTAGTGGTGCAAGAGCTCGCTCCCCCAAGCCATTCATTGGTCGGATGCCAGAAGAGATGCCCTAAAGTTGGTCATGTTGAATTTGGTCTTCAGTAAATCCCATGGATAACCACACTGCAATAGTGACCCTGACAATGATCCTTACACTTCCCCCATCCCGCAAGGGATACCAGAGGCAGCAGCTGTCAAAAGACCACTCATCCACAAGGGATTGTAAGGAGGGTTTTTCCTGGCCCTTCAAGGAGGGTCCAACTCAAAGATAAATAGGGTAAGAAATGTTTGATAAGACCACAGTAACTGTTGGAGGTAAGAAAACAGTTAGTGGACATGATTCCCAGTGTTCAAGTTCAGGAAGACTACCAATATCAGATGGCCTAGTACCTGGAAACCAATTGGGATAACCACCAGCCAGGCCAACAAAAAAGCTGACATCAGCAATACAGACGCCTAGAACAGGGTCA
The DNA here is from genome assembly GCF_019279795.1 of Protopterus annectens. Classification (NCBI taxonomy): domain Eukaryota; kingdom Metazoa; phylum Chordata; order Ceratodontiformes; family Protopteridae; genus Protopterus; species Protopterus annectens. The sequence continues at coordinate 1,804,894,585 of NC_056743.1, read as the reverse complement.
ACAAAACTGATGGTCGAGGGATAAGCAGCTGGAACTGGAAAGAATACCTGGTTGAACAAACATGAAAAAGTATCCAAGTCTGAGGGAACGACTGGACTGAGAACCTGACAATACAAGCTGGTGCACCGAAGTCTGCCACCCCAAATGAACTGGTGGACAGGCATTTAAAGGGCACCACCAGCTTAAATGATGGGGGGCCTCAGGGGAAGGGTCTCTCCTGATCAACTGTAACGATCTAGGAGAAATATTTACATGTGCTCCAGAACAGAGCTCTGCTGGACTGAAGCCATCACAGGTTAGGGAGGACAAAAGTACAGTTGTGTAAAATCTTACACTAATAGTAAATGTCCTTCTCTTCACTGTTGCAGTACTCTATCAAAAGGGATCTCCTGCCAATTATAACCCAATGTCCTGTTAGTATACCACAGCCTTTAGTACTTTTTCAGGTACCATACATCACATGTATGCTCCCCATGCCAGGTGTATACCACGGCCTTTAGTACCTGTAGGTATCATACATCACATGTATGGTCCCCATACCAGGTGTAGGTCATAAAGGTGATGTATGGACACACACAACTGGAAAAAACCCAGGAAGAACACAGTCTCTAGGAGCAAAGAAAAACATCTGCATCCAGAAAGTGGGGGGAGAAGTGTCCCTCAGGGGAGCAAGAAAGAACAAGTTAGAACACAGGGGACAGGAAATGGGGAGCAAATACTGCAACAGTGACTAGGACATCTATTATGGCAAGATTTTACACAACTGTACTATGTCCTTCCATTTCACTGCTACAGTATTCATAACTGAAGGGAAGAGTACAAAAGCTCAAGAGGAGGATGGCACAGAACAGCCCTAGAGAAACCTATACAGGATGCATCTGGCAAAGTCTGCTCTGGCCCTGGAAATAACACTCAACTTGTAATGCTTAGGAAAAGTATGAAAAGAGGACCGAGTAGCAGCCTCAAGGATGAAATGGCTATCCAGTCCCTTGAAAAAGGCACCAGAGGAAGAAAGCCTTTACTGATTAGGAAAGCCATTTACCATGAAGACCAAAAGAAATGGCCTTAGAAATCCATGAAGAAATGGTTTCATTAGAAACAGCCCAGCCCAAAGACATGAAAGGAAACAAAGTTGCTCAGATTTGCAAAATTAGTTTTACCCCAATAATGTCTGAGCAGTCTATGCAAGTCCAAAATGTGAAGAACCTTCTCACTGGGAGACTGCAGAAGTAAAAAGGAAAACTAATAGATTAAAGGGACAACTCACTACCTACCTTGGGTGTAAAAGGAGGGTTGTACGAACAGACACCCTCTCTAGAAAACTAAAAGCAGGAACATCCAGGAGATCAGATACTCTCTTGGCTGATCTGAAAACCAAAAGAATGGTTTTCCAAGTACAATGTTGTAAGGAAGCTGAAGAAGCAGACTCAAGATACCTGCGACAAAATTTAAGTAGAAAGTTCTGGTCCAGGAAGACAAAAGAGGCTTCCTGAGAAGAATATGAAGGATGCCTTTAAGAAATGGCTTGACTTTAAATCTAGACGCCAGAGTAGGAGTTAAGGGCAGATTAGCAGAGACCAACAGTTCAGGTTCAACTAAATATGCTGATCTAGCATGGAGCAGTTCAAATGACAGAACCAGATAAACCTCCACAGATAAGGGTTCCTGATGGCGAGAGGCACCAGACAAAATGTTTTCCATTGGGACACAAGATTTCTTGATTTGGGGGGGGGGGGGGATTTCCTGGCCTCTTGCAGAAATCACGCAATGTCCTCAGAAAAGAGGTGCCTGAAAGGGATCAAAACCCTATTACCCACAGTGTTAGTTGAAGGATGGACAAGACGCCCCTGGTCTTGTACGAGATTTACCTGGAGGGGTAACTTGTGCTGACAACACTGTCCGGGCCAAAAGGGACTCCCTAGCACGATATGGGTGACGCAGTGGTTAGTCATTGCCTCACAGCAAGAGATTCTCCAGTTGATTCCCTGCTGGGGTGCCTTCTGTGCAGAGCCTGCATGTCCTCCCTGCAGACCTCTCATGAAGGGTCTGATGATGGCCAGAGACCCTGAACCTTGACAGTGCCAAAGGAACCCCCTCCCCCCAATCCCCTGTGGGGAGTCTAAAGAGCTAGAGTCAGGACTGGAGCTTGGAAAGGAAGCTCCAGGTTGAGAGAAAGCTGATGAATTCAGCACAGAGTTTGAACTTGAGACAAGGAAGGATGGGTACCAGGGAGTGGCAATGTTGGAGCTACACTGACTTGGTTACCACTGAAGCTTTCCAATGTGCAGCCTGGCCAGAGGGAGCATGGGAATGGTGGAAGCCATGAAGCTGAGGATGTTGATATTCCCTGGCCATGCTTGAAGCCAGGAGGAAATGTTAATGAAAATAAGACCATCAAACTCCAGAATGTGAATAGAACAGTTTGTTATAGTAAAAAGGGGGAATTGCAACACCAAGAGCTGTTTATCTAGCTACCTGTTCATGCTGTCAAGCCTTCTACATTGGCAAGACAGAGAGGAAGTTCAAAACTCGCATATATGAACACCTATATAAGATGAAGAAAGGTGACATGAAAAATGCATTAAGTAAACACATTAGTGATAAGGGTCAAGAGCACACTTTAAATTTACTATCATCGATTCTATTGATACAGTTGCATGTGGGGGCAATTGGAAAGTTGGTCTGTCTTGCTTGGAAAGCAAATGGCAGATATTTTGTGATGCCACCACATGGCCTGGTCTTAACGATAGTATCAGCATCAAACCATTTTTACTATTAGACCGTGGCTAGGGTGTGGCCACTTATGTCTTATGTTGTATTTATGGTATAACACAGCAGAGTATTTTTATATATTTTTTACATATTTTATCTGTATTCTTCGTTATGTATTATTTTGATATATTGGTTATGTGGTGTTTTCCATATACAATATGAAATTATTTTATATATATATATATATCTTTTACACTTGCACATTATTAGAATTATTTATATTCTTTATAATACCCAATTTAGACATGTTTTTAGCACATCTGGAGTACAAGTTTTGTGTGGGTTTATTATATGTTGATTTTGTACAGTTTCTATTGCACATTTCTGTTGTGTTTTTAAAAAAGTTTTTTAAAAAAGTTTTTTAAAAGTTATTATTGGGTAGCTTTTTGGTGCCAAACAGGCTTTTTAATGAACTAATTGTTACCATGTGGTTCTGAAGAAGTCTGCTTTTGGCAGATGAAAGCGCTAAACCTGGTAATTCCTTTTGGAGCTCAGTGTGATTTTTATTTACATCAATATTAAACAAGTTTATACTGTCTACGTGGTTTCTGACTCTTGGATTTAGCTTTACATTTTTGCTAGAGCTACTGGGATCTCTGGTCATTTGTTCTCGTTCTTTAGCCAGGAGGAGGAGACTGGAAAAAAGGTAGCAAGAGACCAGGCCTTTGGGACAGGCAGAGACACCAACACAGGGATGGTCTGAGGCCTGCAACTGAGGAAAATATGATCCTGAGAAAGTATCGGAGCCAAGTTTATGGAAAACTCCAGACTAACGGGGAATAGTAAACTTAAGATCCTGAAGCAGAGTGTTGGGGGAAGAAGCTTGAATCAGCAGATTGTCCAGGTACAGAAATATCTGAACTCCATCCAGCAAAAGCAAGAACACGAATGAGGTACTTTGTGAATACCCTTGGGGCAGCAAAGGGCAAAGCAGAGAACTGAAAATGCAAGGAAGAAACAGGATAAGAAGGTAAGCACAGGATAAGAAGGTAAGCATCCTTGAGATCCAGAGAACAGAAAGGGGAAAAACTCTGTAGACAGCACCCAAAAAACCCCTCCTGACCTGGGCAGGGGGCACAGCTTGAATGATGCCCAGGACCAAGAGAGAATAGAGTATCTCTAGGAAATGAGGTAAAGCTGCTCCCAAAGAGTGGAATGGATTTCCAAACCATGAAATATTCCTGGCAGATAACGGACAGAACCCACAAGTCCTGTGATCTTTAACCAATTTGGAAGAGACCAGGAGGAGTGAAAGGGGAACCTGGCCAAGGGAAAGGGGAAGCAAACTCAAAGAGCACCTGAATTATCCTGAAAAGCAGGTTTCTGGGAGATGAAAGTTGAGTAGATTTAGCAGGAGCCACAGGTCTAGAACCAGTTTCCCCCCTTGGACAGAGGGCAAGACCGCCTGCGAACAAAAGCAGATTTGGAGAAATAATTCCTCCGAAACTTCAGAATAGAAAAAAAGTTATGTACTCACAGTAACATTCCATGTTTGTTGTCCATCTCACCCTTTATTCTTACTGGATGGGTTTGGAGCAGATCCTCTGCTCCGACCCGGCCGAATACACTAGCTCAATGTCTCCAACTTTGCTCATGGCTGAATAGGTATCCCCCATCATGCAGTGGTGTAATTACCCAGATCTTATTTGCTGTCAATCATAATGAGGCTATCATGCATCAGGTATAGAAACAAGGAAATTCAGAGGAGCTCCTTCACTAAAGACAGATCTCTCATCTAGGTCCTCTAGGAGCCCTTGGCTGGGGGAAGGTGGGAGGGTCGTAAGAATGAAGGGCGAGATGGACAAATATGGAACATTATGGTGAGTACATACCTGCTTTGTGTTATGTTGTCCTATCTAGCCTTCATTCTTACTGGATGGGACAGCATCCGCAGCACCATTTTCCTGGGTGGCTTACACAGTATACCTTTGAGCACAGTGGAACCAAAGGAAGCCCTGTCCCTGGAGGCCAAATCAACTTTGTAATGAGTAATAAATATATGGGGTCTTGCCCACGTAGCATCGGCACAAATACTATCCATTGATAATCTGGCTAGGTAAGCAGAGGATGTTGCTAATGCTCTAGTCGAGTGGCCTCAACTTTGAATGTTAAATTCCTGTTATTTGAGGTGTATATAAAAGGTAATGCAATTTGAGAGCCAATTTGTATGCTACCTTGAAACTGGCATGCCCTTTTTGCTTCTGAAAAGATGAACAATTTATCAGTTTTCCTGAAATCTTTAGTTCTATGCAGATAAAACCCAAGTTGTCTATGCACATCCAATTGAAGTTTGTATTCTGCCTTGTTGCTATGATAGGGAAAAAAACCCTGGGAGCTCAACTGATTGATTCAGATTGATTTGGGAACAAACTTTTGGCACAAAGGATGGATTAGTTTGCAGAGATACTCTGAACTTATGGAAAATCAAATAGAGCAGCTTGATACAGCTTGCAAATCCGTGACTCTCTGCAGATGTAATGGCTACTAGGAAAATAGTTTTCCAAGAGGAATTTGAGATCACATGACGAAGGCTTGAAGGGAGGTAATGTTAGGAGAGTCGGGACAAAACTGATATCCCATGTGAGAGGTTCTTTTATGGGAGGTCTCAAACAGGTGCTTTTCAAAATGCTTTACACAATATGCGACATCAGGTTAGGAGCATATTCACCAATGTGGAAATTAGAAATTGCAGCTACTCAAATCGTAGCTGTGGCAGAGCCTTGCTGGAAAAGTTCTGCAAGAAATTCTACAATTGAACTAACTGGGGCAGAAAAAGGATCAATGTTTCTTGCTTATGCCCAGTAGGAGAACCTCTTCCATTTACTAGAATACAACTTCCTGGTCAAAGCCTTGTGAGAGGATACCAAAATGTGTTTTACTGCTAGTGTGAAGTCCTGAAGCCTGACTATGTTTGGAAGTGGAGCAGCCATGCTGTCAAATTGAGGGTCTGAAGAGCAGGATGAAGTGTTCCTGACATATGGGTCAGAAGGTCTGGAACTGGGTGCAGAACTCTTTCTCCTGTAGGTGAGGCCAGAGAAAGGGGAACCAAATCGGACGAAGCCAATCGTTTTTTTCTTAAAACTTGCATATTTTCTGTCCTTGACCTAGCACTCATGTGGGGTCATTTACTGCACTGTTATAACTGGGTATTACTTGTGAACCTCTGCTATCTCTGAAAAAAAAAAACAAAAACAAAAAAAAAAAATCTTGCTTTTTTCCCACTTTTCTGAGAGTTAAAAAAGTTCAGTTACAGGCTTGCTGTTCCTGAACTATTTGAAAGTTTGAGGCCATTTTTGCTTGGGCTAAAGGAAAGGCTCTCTGTTGATCAGTGGCAGTGAATAACATTGAGCAGCTTCCTGGTGGTTACTGACTTGAAACTGTAGTTTTATTGTCCGTTTTGGGTCTATTCCTGCTTCTTTCCAGCCCCTGCCATCAAGCACGCTTTAACGTGCTTTAGTGCGATTTAGCGAGGAGTTGCCACTAGAGCATCGGGCAGCGCCGGTTAAACAAGGTTAAACTCTTTCTGGCTCCAGAAAGTCTGTTCTTCAATTTTTCCATTAGAACTGCTCTGTTAGGAACCTAAACAGTTTACACCTTCACTAAAAAGTGCAGCACTTGTTCCAAATAGCTTTTTCTTCTTAAAAAGCTCAGCACATGTCTTATAAGCATATCCCTCGTCTTATAAACATTCTCTTTGCAGGTCAAGCACTCCTATATTATACAAATCTCTCACTAGCAAAACCCCCCAGGAGTGCCCACTTCCCTGCTAAGCCCACTACTTTTCTGTCTCATACCAACTCAAATCTTTCTAGCATGTCGAAGGGTCAGATGCTGGCGTCCTCTCCTGCCCAGTTGGTGAATCTGGGAATTCTGAGACAATGTTACAATTGCCTCGACAACCCTCTCCTCCTCCCACGTAACACTAACACTTGCGAGAGATGCAGCTATTTAGCCAAACTGGAGGCTGAGCTCTCTCAACTCAGGACTGGCAAGACCAGGCAGGAGGAAAAGGCAACTACACACACCACAATACCAGCCTCACATAACTCAACCACACCACTGAATCAAACACAAACACACTAAGACATACTCGGAGGCTGAGTAAAAATTTACCTGAACAGCAGAGGCCTCCAAAGCAGACACCCAAGCAACTGCAAACTCAATACACCACACAAACACAAACAAAATCAGTGTGCAAAGCAGTCACTGCCCTTAAGGCCAAATACAACACCAAACATACTTGTCATAGGTGACTCCATAGTCAGACACACTGACGTCCCACTCACCAGGCTGAACAAGGAGAAGGTCATGGTAAGCTGCCTATCAGGCGCTAGAATCCGCCACATAACACAAGCACTCAGGTCACTCCACGGCAAGTACAAGTATGACAGTCATTGTCCATGCTGGTGTGAACGACCTGAGATGTACCTCCCTGGTCTACATGGAGACAGAGGAGCTCTCTGATTATGTAGCCCAGGTAGGTATGACCCTGACCCTGAGCAGTATCCTTCCTTCACCAAGAATGATGCCACAATATAGTGACAAGATGATCAGCTTTAACAATTGGCTTAATTTCTGGTGTCATTCAAAGGGGATCCAGTGCCTGTCTGCCTGGGATGACATGCTCGACAAGCCACGCTGCTTTGCAAGGGGACTTGCACCTGTCACCCTGGGATTCGGATATTGGCTAAGGCTCTTGCCACACCCATAGTGCCTTTTTAGGCAAGGCTCAAATTCTAAACCTGCCACCCTAGAAAACAAAAATGAAGAAACTAAGGGTAATGCTGCTCAATGCCAGAAGTCTAAATCTCAAAATGCAGGCCCTTCTCAGTATGGAGAACATCGATGTCTGTGCTGTGACTGAAACCTGGTTCAAGCCTCCTGAGAGCACCCGGCACTATCAGGTTTCATCTCATATCATGCCTTTCGGCCCAAACCCGGACCACACCAAAAAGGAGGGTGTACCCATATTCATCAAGGATACCCAGACCTCCAGGTTGGTCATCGAAACCATCCAGGTGCAATTAACCATAGGCAAAACTGCTCTACAATTTGTAGCATGCTACAGGCCACCCTCTCAAACTCAGGAAACCCACACAGCCTTCCTGAAGACACTGGAGGGTATAAATGTATCACCAAACACCATCATATTGGGTGACTTCAACTACCCGAATATAGACTGGGAACATTACTCAAGCCCAAACTTTCTAGCCCAAAGGTTCCTGGAGTTCATAAATTCAAATGCCATGGAACAACTAGTCACCGTCCCCACAAGAGGAGAAAATATACTAGATCTCATCACGAACATGGGGACAAAATGCTCCACACAGGAAGTATATCCCTCATTGGTGAGATCAGATCATAAACTAATCTCACTAGAAATCCCGCCCCCACCCCAAACAAAAAAGACCACAGTGAAGAACTTCTCTAAAGCAAACTTCACACTACTCAAGACAGGTGTGGTATCCTTCAAGGCCCCTGAGACAATGGAAACCACAACCAGCCCTTACAAATGCCTTCTATGAACACCTTCAGGACTGCATGGATCAGGCAATCCCAAATAAAACCAAGACTTTTTCCACCAAGCCAGTCTGGTGGACCCCAGCCATAAACAAACTTTACAATAAGAGGAGAAAGCTATTACATGATAGAGCAAAATCCCAAAAGGGAAGGCATCTTTGATCAGCACTAGCAAGAAACTACGACCCTCATAAAATCATCCAAGGCCAACTTTGAGAGAAAAATTGCCATAGATTCAAAGACAATCATAAGGCCTTCTTCAGCTATGTCAGAAACCTGGGTGGAAACTCCCAGATATGCTCAGAATTAGTCCAAAATGACACAAAAATCACTGAACCCACAGACATTGCCAACATACTGGCGATAACTATCCCAACTGAGTAGCCTCCCAGCCATCTCAAATGTGCAGGTAAAAGCTGCTCTCTCTAAAGCTAAAAACACAGCATCAATGGGACCGGATGGGGTCCCCGGCTGTGTGCTACATGAACTCAATGAAGAACTAAACCCGCAGGCAGCTGTTTAATCTTAGCCTCACCACAGGATATGTGCCCAAGGAGTGCAACTGTGGTCCCACTCCACAAGGGTGCATCTACGGACCCTGGTAAAACAAGCCTGGTCTGCAAAGCTATGGAGAGGATCATAATGGAACTCAAACAAGGACATAGGGGACTTGCAGACCTTGGACCCAACCCAGTTTGGCTTTGTCAAGGGCAGATCTTGCCTTTTGAACTTGGTCAACTTCCACCAAGGCCATTGATGAAGGCAGTCCATACAGCCTACCTTGACCTTGCAAAAGCTTTCGACAATACCCCACTCGGGTATTAGAGAAACTTACCAGCTTAAATGTAAACCCATATGTCACAAGATGGGTTGCAAACTGGCTAAAGGACAGAACCCACAGGGTTAGAGTTGGAGCCATGTCAGACTCATCTACTTCTCAGAAGTACAGGCAAACCTAGGACGACTATGGCTGACAGTTTGCGGATGACTGCAAACTGGGTGCCATAGTGGATAGTACATCGGAAACTGATAGCTGGTGCCAGAGCCGTACCAAAAACAAGGTAACCCCAAGCTGCCATATAGGTGGCAACCCACTAAGCACAGAAGAGGTTATCAGGGACCTGGGGACCCAGGTTGACAGTGGCCACGTTGCTAAAGTGGTTCGAAAGACCTTCTACATTGCCCACCTGATCATGAAGGGGTTCACATCCAGATCAAGTGAGGTCATTGTTCCCCTGTACTCTTCACTTATTAGACCAATGATAGAGTACAATGCCCCATTCGGGATGCATCTCACCCGACACCTACAGCAATTGGAGAGACCCCAAAAGTTCCTCACCAAAAGGATAAAGGGACTCCAAAACCTGTCATATGCTGCCAGACTGAAGAAACTCCAACTATTCAGTTGCATACCGTCTGCTCAGAGGTGACCTGTGTCTAACATACAAGGCCATGACCAACCCGGAATTAATGAACATGCTCCACCTCAAAAAATCCAAATCCACCAAAACCACTAGAGCAAGAGACTTAAACCTTGATATAAATAGGACGCGCTGGAGGAATAGATTTATCCAGAGACTCCCCATGCTGTGGAATAAAATCCCGGTCCATGTGAGGCAGAGCACTGGCTCTGTTCAAGAGAAATCTTGACCGGTGGATGGGAGATCAATCATCTGTGTCACTACTGGACAGAGGCACAGCAAACTAATGGGTGCAGTATTTCAAGCCACATAACTTTGGGCTAGGCTTATAAATTATGCCTCACATGGATCGGGATTTTATTCCACAGCATAGGGAGTCTGAGTGATAAATCTATCCCTCCAGCACGTCCTATTTATATCCGTCAGGCACATGTCACCTCTGAGCAGACGGTACGCAACTGAATAGAGCTGGAGTTTCTTCAATCTGGTAGCATATGACAGATTTTGGAGTCCCTTTATCCTTTTGGTGAGGAACTTTTGGGGTCTCTCCAATTGCTGCAGATGTCGGGTGAGATACATCCCGAATGGGGCATTGTACACGATCATTGGTCTGATAAGTGAAGAGTACAGGGGAACAATGACCTCACTAGATCTGGATGTGAATCCCTTCATGATCAGGTGGGCAATGTAGAAGGTCTTTCTAACCACTTTAGCAACGTGAGTGTCAAAAGAAAGGCCAATGTCAACCTGGGTCCCCAGGTCCCTGATGACCTCTTCTGTGCTTAGTGGATTGCCACCTATATGGTAGCTTGGGGTTACCTTGTTTTTCCCGAAGGGTATGACTATACATTTTTTGGCGTTCAACTTCAGGCCATGGCTCTGGCACCAGCTGTTTCAGTGAGTCCCTTCTGAAGGATATCCGTGTCCGATGCAATTTCCACTATGGCTCCCAGTTTGCAGTCGTCTGCAAACTTTGTCAGCCAAAGTCCTCCCATGTTGGCCTGTACTTCTGAGAAATAGATGCCGAATAGGGGGCCAAGGACCGAGCCCTGTGTGACACCACTTGTGACTGGCTTGGAGTCTGTCCTTTAGCCAGTTTGCAACCCATCTTGTGACATATGGGTTTACATTTAAGCTGGTAAGTTTTTCTACAATACCCGAGTGGGGTATTGTGTCGAAGGCCTTTGCAAGGTCAAGGTAGGCTGTATGGACTGCCTTTCACTCATCAATGGCCTTGGTGACTGTTTCGAAGAAGTCGACCAAGTTCAAAAGGCATGATCTGCCCTTGACGAAGCCAAACTGGGTCGGGTCCAATGTCTGCAAGTCCCCTATATCTTTGTTTATGAGCTCCATTATGATACTCTCCATAGCTTTGCAGACTAGACTTAAGCTTATGGGACGGTAATTACCAGGGTCCGTAGAGGCACCGCCTTTGTGGAGTGGGACCACAGTTGCCGTACGCCACTCCTTGGGCACATATCCTGTGGTAAGGCTGAGATTAAACAGCTGCCTTATGTGCGGGTTTAATTCCTCATTTAGCTCGTGTAGCACACAGCCGGGGACACCATCCGGTCCCATTGATACTGTGGTTTTAGCTTTAGAGAGCGCAGCTTTCACCTGCGCATTTGAGATGTCTGGGAGGCTACACTCTGCTGGGATAGTTCTCTCCTTTAGGGGAGGGGGGTGAAGTTTGCACTGAACCTGTCTGCCAGTATGTTGGCAATGTCTGTGGGTTCAGTGATTTTTGTATCATTTTGGACTAATTCTGAGCATATCTGGGAGTTTCCACCCAGGTTTCTAACATAGCTGAAAAAGGCCTTATGATTGTCCTTTGAATCCATGGCAATTTTTCTCTCAAAATTGGCCTTAGTTGATTTTATGAGTGCTCGTATTTTTTTTACTAATAATGATCAGGGATGACTTCCCTTTTATGGATTTTGTTCTATCATGTAATAGCTTTCTCCTCTTATTGTAAAGTTTGTTAATGGCTGGGGTCCACCAGACTGGACGTTTGCCCTTGGTGGAAAGAGTCTTGGTTTTATTTGGGATTGCCTGATCCATGCAGTCCTGAAGGTGTTCATAGAAGGCATTTGTAAGGGCTTCCGCAGCTTGGGTTGTGGTTTCCATTGTCTCGGGGGCCTTGAAGGATACCACACCTGTCTTGAGTAGTGTGAAGTTTGCTTTAGAGAAGTTCTTCACTGTGGTCTTTTTTGTTTGGGGTGGGGGCGGGATGTGGATTTCTAGTGAGATTAGTTTATGATCTGATCTCACCAATGAGGGATATACTTCCTGTGTGGAGCATTTTGTCCCCATGTTCGTGATGAGATCTAGTATATTTTCTCCTCTTGTGGGGACGGTGACTAGTTGTTCCATGGCATTTGAATTTATGAACTCCAGGAACCTTTGGGCTAGAAAGTTTGGGCTTGAGTAATGTTCCCAGTCTATATTCGGATAGTTGAAGTCACCCAATATGATGGTGTTTGGTGATACATTTATACCCTCCAGTGTCTTCAGGAAGGCTGTGTGGGTTTCCTGAGTTTGAGAGGGTGGCCTGTAGCATGCTACAAATTGTAGAGCAGTTTTGCCTATGGTTAATTGCACCTGGATGGTTTCCGATGCTTCGTGCGTAGCCACCAACCTGGAGGTCTGGGTATCCTTGATGAATATGGATACACCCCCTCCTTTTGTGGTGTGGTCCGGGTTTTGGGGCCGGAACGCATGATATGAGATGAAACCTGATAGTGCCGAGGTGCTCTCAGGAGCCTTGAACCAGGTTTCAGTCACAGCACAGACATCGATGTTCTCCATACTGAGAAGGGCCTCGAAAAGTGCATTTTGAGATTTAGACTTCTGGCATTGAGCAGCATTACCCTTAGTTTCTTCACGTTTTTGTTTTCTAGGGTGGTAGGTTTAGAATTTGAGCCTTGCCTAAAAAAGGCACTATGGGGGGTGGCAAGAGCCTTAGCCAATATCCGGAATCCCAGGGGTGACAGGTGCAAGCCGTCCCTTGCGAAGCAGTGTGGCTTGTCAAGCATGTCATCCCAGGCAGACACTGGATCCCCTTTGAATGACACCAGACATTAAGCCAATTGTTAAAGCTGATCATCTTGTCTCTATATTGTGGCATCATTCTTGGTGAAGGAAGGAAACTGCTCAGGGTCAGGGTCATACCTGCCTGGGCTACATAATCTGAGAGCTCCTCTATGTCTCTTCATGTAGTCCAGGGAGGTACGTCTCAGGTCGTTCACACCAGCATGGACAATGACAGTCATATTTGTACTTGCCGTGGAGTGACCAGAGTGCTTGTGTTATGTGGCGGATTCTAGTGGCGGATTCTAGCGCCCGATAGGCAGCTTACTGTGACCCTCTCCTTGTTCAGCCTGGTGAGTGGGACGTCAGTGTGTCTGACTATGGAGTCACCTATGATGAGTATGCTTGGTGTTGTATTTGGCCTTAAGGGCTGTGACTGCTTTGCTCACTGCTTTTGTGGTTTATGTGTTGCTTGTGGGGTGGTGGGGTGTCTTGAGGTAGCAGTTGCTTGGGTGTCTGCTTTGGAGGCCTCTGCTGTTTAGGTAAATTTTTACTCATAGCCTCCGAGTATGTCTTTGTGTGTTTGTGTGTTTGATTCAGTGGTGTGGTAGCATTATGTGAGGCTGGTTTTGTGGTGTGTGTAGTTGCCTTCTCCTCCTGTCTGGTCTTGCCAGTCCTGAGTTGAGAGAGCTCAGCCTCCGGTTTGGCTAAATAGCTGCATCTCTCGCAAGTATTTGTGTTATGTGGGAGGAGGAGAGGGTTGTCTGTGTACATGAGGCAGTTGTAACATTGCCTCAAGATTCCCAGATTCACCAGCTGGACCGGAGAGCAGATTGACAACTGACCTTTGGACATGCTAGAATAATATTGGGAATTCCTTAATAATTGAAAACAAGGGCCAGTGGGGAGTGAGGGTGTAGTGCTTTTAATTTTTAGTGCTGACTTGTATAATTGCTATAGTGAGCAAGTGCCAGGTAACTTGAGTGCAATGTGTTACAAGTAACTAAATGCAAAAACGACAAACAGTAACTTTCTTTCAAGTGAAACAAGGAACTAGTACAGTAAGCAATGCAGATATCACTAGTGATCCACAGAAGCGCTGAGAAGCTGCGTATTAAGTGGAATTAGCTTCCAGGGAAATAAGCAAACAAACAAGCATATAAACAAAGCTAGATTCAGCAGGCCTGGATCTAGTTTATGCTAGAGCAAACAAGGTGTACCAATTTCAGTAAGATACAGTTCAAATATTCAGGCACTATAAACCTTTAACCAGAAATTCCCAGCTCAGAAGGGCAGAGTCCAGCCTCTTCTCCCACAAGAGTGCAGACCACGAACCTTCTTAATGTAAAATAACTGGCCTGAAGCCCAAGTGCCTAAACCAGAACTAATACCCTTGGACACTGGGCTCTCAATCAGCAGTTCCCAAATTAGGATGAAAGCTACATGTCCTGCCACCACAGTGCTTGCCACAAACCTTCCTAATGTAAAACAACTGGTCTGAAGCCCAAGTGCCTAATCCAAAAGACTTAGAATGATAGCTACACTTTAATCAAGTTACAACCAAGCAGTAATAAATACAATTGAATACTTTAGAGAATGTCTGGATTAGTGCTCAAGTTACACAAAGCTAGATCCAGCAGGCCCGAATCCAGTCTATGCCACAGCAAACAAGGCGCACCAACTTCGGTAAGAAGCAGTTCAGATATGCATGCACTATAAGCCTTTAACCAGAAATTCCCAGCTCAGAAGGGCAGAGTCCAGCCTCTCCTCCCACAAGAGTGCAGACCATGAACCCTCTTAATGTAAAATAACTGGCCTGAAAGCCTAAGTGCTTAAACCAGAATTAATACACTTTTAGAACAGACACTGAGCCCTCAATCAGCAGTTCCCAACCTAGAAGGATGTAAGCTACCTGTTCTGCCACAACAGTGCATATCTGAACAAGTGCTGAGATCAAAGAAACAGATCCGAGTGCTGAAACTAGAAAACTGGCTAGTTATAAGAAAAAAAAAACAAGCTAGAAGGCTTCCCTCAAACACAGAAGGGCTTGGGGGCTCAGAAGCCTACAAATAGTCTATACCACTTAACAGGAAAGGCAGGAAATAAGCTTAATTTTTTTTGTCCGTTTCCCAGATGCTCTCTTTGTACACAATAGGAGTGCCTGAAATCAGAATATGATCTCACTGCACTCAGTTGAGTGAGCAAATGAGATGGGCCCAGAGGCAGTAGGAACTAGGGTGATCTTTGAAGCCATGGCTCCTAGGACTTTCAAAATTGTTTTTGCTTTCACCTTGTTTCTGGGTAGAAGGTTGACTATTTAATGTCCGAGAACAGAAACTGTTGGCAGGCAGATGTGCCATCATGGAAACTGTGTAGAGATCTGCACCTATGAATGTAATATGTTGACGGAGCAACAAGGCCGATTTTTGTAAATTCACTGATCCATAACAGAGAACAGGTTTGAAGTGTGGTGGCTCTCACCTGATGAAGTAGATGCTTGGTGGTAGTAGAGAGCCAGTTATCTAGGTAAGGAGACACGTGGAATCCTAGACATCTCAATTGATGCGTGACTACTGCCATGCATTTGGTGAACACTCTGGGGGCTGTAGTGAGACCAAAGGGCAGAGCTCGAAACTGAATGGCTCCCAGCCGGAAGCATAAATGACTCCTTGATGCTCTAATCCATTTTTGTGTGGTAGTACGCCATCTTGGAGGTCTACTGAGCACATCCAATAGTCTTTCCCTAAAAAGGGAAGAAACTGACTGCAGTGTCACCATTCGTAACTACTTGGACTTCATGGAATCTTTAGTTTGCTGAGATCCAATATGGGTCTCCAGTCCCGTTCTTTTTGGCAATAAAGAATCTTGAGTAAGTTCCGAACATTTTTGGTCTGCGGGAACTTTTTGGACAACTCTCGTCTATCAACATCTGAATTTCTACAGTTGCTTGCTGCTCCCTTCGGGTGGAACATCTGGGATTGTTCCGATCTCTGGGACAGGATGGCTAAAGGGAATGGAATAACCTCTGGATATTATACTTTGTACCCACTTGCCTCTTGTGATATCTCACCAGGCTTCTGGGTACAAAGTTAAGCGGCCCACCAACTGCCTCCAGAGTAGAGCAGACACGCCTCCTTTCAGGACCGCTGGTAGGGCCGGCCGCAAAAGGAATCACGGTCACCCTGATTTAGCAGACCCCCTCTGCCTCTAGGATGATTTCTACCATTGCCTCCCCCTCTGCCCCTGGGGAAGGGTTCACCTCATGCATCCTGAAAAACTCCCTGGGATCTTTTGAACCACATTTTCCAACTCTTGTGACCTTTTGGGTATCCTGCTCCCATCTGGTGAGTGTCCTCAACTTTGGGTCCAAAAAGTAAGGAACCATCAAAGGGGCATTGACAAAGGTAGACTTAAGGCTCCGCAAAGTTATACAACCGCATCCAGGAGTGTCCTCAGGGAAACTCCTGAACCCACTGCCCTGAGCGCTCCATCCATTGCATAGGATATCAGTCTCATGGAGGAGTTAACTATGGAATTTAAGGTGGATAGCGGAGAGGTTACCTTTTCTGAGACCCCCCCCCCCAGCCAATGAATCTTG
This sequence comes from Protopterus annectens, assembly GCF_019279795.1. NCBI lineage: Eukaryota > Metazoa > Chordata > Ceratodontiformes > Protopteridae > Protopterus > Protopterus annectens. Next base: position 1,804,878,244 of record NC_056743.1, on the reverse strand, counting down.
GAGAGTATCTCCCAACTCCTTCAGGAGATCTCTCTGTAGTCTCAAAGTGTGTAAGGTAGTTCAGTGATTTAAGAGTAAAAGTAGCAGACAAAAAAAATACACTTCCTGTATCTGTCCATCACCTGAGTCTCCTTGTTCAGTGGATGGACAGACGAGGATGTTTCAGAAAGTTTTCTTGGTGGCTGCTGCCACCACCATAGCATCTACAGGAATGCCTTTCGTGAGAATTTTTTTTTCAGAAGGAGCTGATAAAAACTTATACGACCTCCGAAGGACTGGTTCCATAGCCTCAGGTGACTCCCACACCTTTTGACTAACCAACCCAAATAGCTCATCAAAAGAGACACCCAGGAGGCTGAAGGTTGAGATCCAAAAGCCTTCAGGTACACAGACTCATCAGAAGGCTTGGTTTTACAGCAGTCTGCTTCAGGATTTCTAAGATATCTGAAAAAGGGGAAATCTTCAGACGACGACTGTGGGGACCCTGACTCAAGGTCAGTGTCAGCAGTGATGAACTCGTCAGGAGAGTGTCTCCTCTTGCATGTTCTCTTTCGAGGAGTCTCCTCAGAAGGGTATTTTGGGGAGGTCTCGGAAGAGTGGGGTTCGCCCAATGGGGCTCCCCGAGGCTCTGAATCTCTGCTGGCCTGTGGACAGGGTGGTGCCGAGACAGAAGCTGGTGCCTTGGGGGGGGGTACCACTATCCTTGTGTAGAGCGCTGTAGGTGGGGACAGCACACATCAGCTCGAAGGCAGACCCCCCCCCGGCTCAGAGGACACCTCCAGTTCAGAGGAAACTGGGAAGCCCCGGCTCCACAGGGATCAGCTCCAAAGCTGATGTAGGAGCCGAAGCTCTGAGAGGTAAACTCGGAATCGAAGAAACTGTGGTCCAAGTGTCCTCACCTGGACCAGACCGGAGAACTTTAGCTCCTAGACACCCCGGCCGGCACAGTGTTGGAGCAGGGATCGGTTCCGAAATCTCCTAGAGGGGTCTTGGAACCAGAGAGTCTAGAGCAAGTGCTATCCAGCATTCTGGCTCCAAAGATCCAGCTTGGCTCAGAGGAGGAACAGTCTTGGATGGCTCCGAAACCGGTTGGGTCAGAGTAAAAAAATTTAGCCGGCGACTTCAAAAGTCTGTGCACCACCATGTCCACGTCATTGTCCGACAGGCTCCTAGAGGACCTGAAGGAGAGGGTTGGTGAGTGAAATCTCTTCAATATGGGGTAGACTGGTATTAGTTCAGTGGACCAGCTCCGAAAAAAAGTATTTCGGGCTCCAAAGGCTGTGGAGCCAAAGGACTCTTTGTCCAATGATCTCTGTTCAGAGGGCTGAGGAGCCAAGGACATCCATTTATCTGAATTTTTGGCCAATTTGAGGGTCCGAATGAGCCGAAGAGGGAGATAGTCTTTTCGTAGGCTTGTCACCTTGGGAAGGGGACTTGATGTACTCTAAAGCTTCATCAACAGAAGGTTTCAGGAGTTTTGAGAATTAGCTTGTTCTTTCTTTCCTGTAAGACACAAGAATGACAGAATGTACATCTCTTGGAGGTGAATGGCCCCCAAACAAAACACAATTAGGCCCATCAGTTACTGAAATTTTTTGTGAACATTTCTGGCACTTTTTAAAGCCGGATTGCTTAGTTTCTTCTCTCTGCTTTCCTTAGACATAAGGAACTACTAATACCAAAAAGTAAACAAACACTATAGAAAACAAACACTAAAGTTATTCTATTAAAACACTATAAACGTCTACTGAAAAAAGAACAGCTCTGCCCTCCAAGTTAAATGAGCACTAGGCCCTCTAACTTAAATGGACCTAGTAGAGCTACAAGGGACACAAGACAAACCCTCTAAGTTAAGCAGGTACTTCGCTCTCAAATAAAAAGAGCTAATATGCACAGATAAGAGAATACACACACTAACCAACTTTCTACAGTAACCACTAACTAGACCTCTATAAAGGGAGAAATGGCCTTGCGACTAATGACGGCCAACAAGCAACAGTAGCCAAATGAAATTGCACACGTAAAACTACAAAATTCAATTGCCCACGTAAACTACAGAAAAGCTAAAGTATTACAATAGCTAAATATAAGAAAAAATACGAAGCTTTAAACAGCCACTGCCAAGGAGAGCACATCCAAACTCGTAAAGAGGCAAATGAGATCTGGGGAATTACACCACTGCATGATGGGATACCTATTCAGCCACAAGCCAAGTTAGACTTTGAGCTAGTGTATTCGGCCAAGTCGGAGCAGAGGATTGGCTGTGAACCCATCCAGTAAGAATGAAAGAGGATAACATAACATCAAATGTTTCTACTACTATAAGGCTTTACTCTTATCCTGGTGAAACTTAAAAGTTTAGCAGCAAAAAGATTTATCCAAAGAAGCATCCAGTTTGGCCTGCACCTCAGGCAAAACCGAAGAATCCAAGAGCAACACTTCATAACTGAAGTGAAGGCAGCAGCTGCACTGTAGATACATTTGATAAGAATGGCGAGCAACTTAGTCGGTACAGCCCAGCGGGGAAAGGGCAAAAGCCTTCCCCTCAGTCAGGGAGGTCAGAAACCACTTTGGAAACCTGAGAAATGAGGGCCAAAACATACCTGATCATAGTGACAGTTGATAGCCCGAAAGGATAAAATGGAAGCTGTGTGGACATTTTTGCCCAGCCTCTCCATAGCCCTATTATCCTTATGTGAAGGAAGCAACTTGATAAACAGCTTGGAGAGTTTATTAGAAAAGACACTATGGATGGGCATTTATAAAGAAATTTACATTTGCCAGGCACCTTGTAATATCTCTGGTTTCTTGGGTGCAGGAGGCTGAGAATCAGGGTCCAAAGAAGCTGCTGTAAAGGCATCAAGAATGGCAGCCAGAACAGGGAGAAAGTACAGTTGTGTACACTTACCATAAATGTAGATGTTAGTGTGTATTCACTGTTGCAGTCATTACATTTCGGTCATCTGCCTGCAGGTAGCCCTCAGCCGGCCTGAATATCAAAGTCTTGGATTCCTGCATTGGATGCTTTCTCTCCTTCCATGTAGTCAGGTAGTCAGGGGTATAAAACATGCAGAAGCCATTACATCAGTTTTTCTTGCCCCAGATGTCAGGTGCCCCATAACGGGAAGCAATTATGCGTTAGGTTACACCTAGAACAAAAAGCAAATACACCAGAAAGCTTAAATACACCAAACAAGAAAGGTAGAGCCAAGAGAAGTCAGGGGGTTGTAGGGAGGGTAACCAGGACTGCAACAGTGAATACACTAACATCTACATTTATGGCAAGTTCCACAACTGTACTATGCTCTTTGTGTTTCAGTGTTGGTCATTACATTTGGGTTGATTCCCAAAGCTAGGGAAGAGGAAGTTTAGAGAGCATTAGGAACAGCTATTAAGCCCTGCAAGACTGCAGTGGCAAAACCAACTCTGGATTTAGAAAAGAATAGGCATGTGGTAATGCTTAAGGTATGTACAGAGCTCCAGGTAGTAGCTTCTAGGATGTCTCTAGTAGGGACACCTCTGAGAAAGGCTGTTGTCTGTGCACGTCCAAAGAATGCAGTATTCGTTTTGTGGATTCGGGGAAAAAGTAGGCAAATGACTGGACTGATTAAGGGCCACACTAGACACCACCTTGGGCATAAAGGATTGGTCTTGAGGGACACCCCGTCTGCATGGAAGATGAAGGGCTCCAACTGCCATGAGGGCCTGTAATTCAGACCCTCTTCTTGCTGAAGTGATGGTAGAAGGAAGACTGTTTTCCAAGAATAGAATTTCAACTCTGCAGTTGCAGCTGGCTCAAAAAGGAGGAAGAGTGAGCTTTTCCAATACAAAGTTAAGGTCCCAGGCTGGAGTAGGGGCTCTCCTGGGGGGGGGGGGTCTTAAATTTTTGGCCCCTCCAAGGAATTGCTTTAGCAGGGGGTGAGAGAAGAGGGGTGGTTCAGTATACAATGTGCTGAAATGGCAGAGGCATGAATTTTAATTGACGAGAAAGGCCCTTGTGGAGCATTTCTGCACTTTAGAATATGCAGTCTGGCTCTGGGAAAGTACAGTTTTGTACCTACCATAAATGTAGATGTTCGAAGATCCACATTGCTGCAGTCCTTACACTTGGGTATTCCGCTGTCCTCAGTCGGCCCGAATATCAAAGTATAAGGCTGACGTCGGTCAGGGCGCATTTGACTGACGTCAGGGTACAAATGCGCATGACCGACGTCATATCCTCAGTCTTTTCTTGCCCCAGATGTCAGAAGACCCAAAAAATAAAGGTCAAAACCAAAAGACAGCAAACAACCAACCAACTACCTTTGCACTAACTATATGTACAATATATACAATATACACAAAATGTACAACCCAACCCACACAACCACCTCTAACTACAGAGGGGAAGGAGGGAGGTAATTGGACTGCAGCAATGTGGATCTTCGAACATCTACATTTATGGTAGGTACAAAACTGTACTATGTTCTTCATCTCACATTGCTGCAGTCCTTACACTTGGGTAGAATCCCAAAGCAGAGGTAAGGGAGGATGGCTAACTACAAGGAAGCAGGAGCTGCCAAAATGCCCTGCAAAACAGCAGTGGCAAAACCAGCCCTGGACTTAGAGTAAAGTGGCAGGTGATAATGCTTAGAGAAAGTATGCACAGAACTCCAAGTAGCTGCCTCCAAAATATCCTTGGTTGCCACTCCCCTCAAAAAAGCTGTTGAAGTGGCAGTAGCCCTAGTGGAATGAGGTCTAATCCCAGCGGAATCTCCTTGCCATGATGGGAATAACAGAAAGCAATGCAAAATCCAATCCACCTAGAAATAGTTTGTTTTGAGACAGGCTTGCCCTGAGAACTCAAAGCAAAAGAAACAAACAACTGCTGAGACTGCCTGAAACCTTTAGTTCTGTCCAAATAATAACGAATTGCCTGTGGACATCTAAAGTGTGCAAAATCTTTTCCCCTTTATTTTGGGGATTTGCATAAAAAGTAGGCAAATGAATAGTTTGGTTTAAAGCCACACTAGAAACCACCTTAGGCATAAAGGAAGGATTAGTACGTAATGATACCCTATCCTTATGGAAAATCAAGAAAGGCTCAACTGCCATAAGGGCCTGTAATTCAGAAACCCTTCTTGCAGAGGTAATGGCCAACAAAAAAGCAGTCTTCCATGATAAATATTTCAACTCAGCAGTAGCTGCAGGCTCAAAAGGTTGTAGAGTGAGTTTCTCCAACACAAAATTGAGATCCCAAGCAGGAGTAGGAGCCTTCGTGGGGGTCTTATATTCTTCGCCTCTAAGAAATTGCTTGAACAAAGGATGAGAAAACAATGGTGGGTTGCAATCATAGTGAGCTGAAATTGCTGCAGCATGAACTTTAATAGAAGAGAAAGACAAACCTTTGTCTAGCAACTCAGTAAGATATTGAAGAGCCACACACAAATTAGGCTCAGAAACATCAAAATTTTTGCTGCACTCCAAAACAAAAATCTCTTCCATTTGTCTGTACACTTTCCTTGTACTAGGCCTCCGAGCTTCCAAAATAACATTTAAAACTTGCTGAGGAAGTGGAGGCCCACTATGGTTCAAAACAGAATATGCCAGGCTGTTAGGTGCAGAGAGTGAAGCTTGACATTTAGCAAATGGCTGTCCTCCTGCGACAACAGGTGTGGAATCAAGGCAAAGGCCATGGAGGCTTCCGTACCAGACTCCTCAGTAATGGGTACCAGTGTTGTCGAGGCCAATTCAGAGCTATTAAAATCATCCTTGGCTTGTCCTGTCTGACCTTTAGAAGTACCTTTAGGAGGAGAGGCAGAGGCGGAAAGGCATACACATGAAGATTGTTCCAATTGAAAGAAAGAGCATCCACTCTCCAAGCTGTGGGATGAAACCTTTTGTGCAAAACCTTGGCAGCTGATGGTTTAGTGGAGAAGCGAACAGATCTATGTCTGGAGTTCCCCAGGACACTGTCAATTTCTGAAATACATGAGGATCCAATTTCCACTCGTGGGGATCCATAATTGCCTGCTCAACACATCTGCTAAGGAGTTCTGTGCTCCTGGCAGAAACCTTGCCCGAAGATTGAGCTGTAAACTGAGAGCAGTCTCCCACAAAATCATTGCTTGCCTGCATAGAGGATAAGAATGTGTTCCCCCTTGCTTGTTGATGTACCACATGACAGTTGTGTTGTCTGTTAGAATCAACACCTGCCCTGGAAGAAGTAATTCCTTGAAAGCAATTAATGCTAACTGGACTGCTAACATCTCCTTCATGTTGATATGTAGATGTTGTAGTCTGACAGGCCACTTGTTTTGTATTCACTTTCCATGTAGATGAGCTCCCCAAGCTTTGTCTGTGGCATCTGTCGTTAAAATCTGACTCTCCTCTGGCCGGGTCACAGAGAGTCCCTTGTTTAGGTGACATTCCTGAGCCCACCACAAAAATTCCTTTTGAATGCAAGGTATTATTTGAATGACAGTGTCCAGATCCTGGCAGTGCTGTGTCCATACATTTTTGAGATACCATTGTAGCTTCCTCATATGCAGTTTGGCATTGGGAAGTACCAGAATACAAGATGCCATGAACCCTAAGGCTTGAAGGACTGTCCTTGCAGTCAGCCCGGACTGATGAGATAGTTGATGGAAGTAAAGGGATAGACTCTTTTGTTTGTCCGGGGTTAAAAAGGCCATCTGGGATGCTGTATTCAGTCTCACACCCAGAAAGCACATGTCTTGAGAGGGTACTAGACTGGACTATTTCGTTCACAGAATACCCTAGGCATCTTAGCACTGCTATCACATATTCCAAATGATGAAGAAGCTCTTCTCTTCCTTGAGCCAGAATTAGGCAGTCGTCCAAATAAGGATAGATCTGTATTCCTTTTAGTCTGAAGAAAGCTATCACTGGAGCCAGAACTTTCGTGAACACTCTGGGCAGTAGATAAGCCAAAGGGCAATGCAGAGAACTGATAGTGAGAAGTCCCAGCTCAAAAACGCAGATACTTTCTGCAACTTAGTCTGATAGGAACATGAAGGTAAGCCTCCTTGAGATCCAAAGTTACCATCCAATGATCCTTGCCCAGCAGAGGTAAAAGCTGCTGCAACGTCAACATTTTGAACTTGGGAATGTCCAGATAAGTGTTGAGGGTAGATAAATCCAAAATTGGTCTCCACGTGTTCCCCTTCTTTGGTACTAGGAACAGGCGAGAATAAAATCCTAGGCCCACTTCTGGCCGAGGGACCGGCTGTATGGCCCCTAGTTGGAGCAACAGAGAAACCTGTTTGTGAGCCTCTATTCTTTGTTGAGGAGGAACGCCTGGCATGCCTTTGAAAGGAGGCAAGGTATGGAAATAAAACCTGTAGCCGTGGTGTATGATTATCCAATACCCATCTGTCTTGGGTAATTAAACTCCAATTTTCCTTGAAAAGTGCCAACCTTCCCCCCAAAGGTGCTGCCAGACGAGCAGGCTCTGGCAGCTGAAAAGGTAGGTCATTGGGTCTGCTTACGAAAGGACTGACCCCTGCCCTCACCCGAAGCCTGTGCAGGAGAACTCCCTGTTCTAGGCCTGAAAGAGCCCTGAGCTCTGCCCTTACCACGTCTAGATCTACCCCTAGACTGTGAATCATAAGAAGGATACGTCCACCCTTTAGTAGGCCAATTTCTACTAAACTTTGGAGGCTGGACCTGCAAAAAATCTTTAACAGTCTGCATAGACTTAGCCTTGTCTTCCATTTTCTTTAAAACTGTCTCAACAGGAGGACCAAACAACACGTCAGATTGTAAAGGAGCATCTAAAATCCTTGCTTTAACATGTTCAGACAAATTCTGATCCCTCAGCCAGGCGTGCCTGCGAAGAACTGACCCAGTGGCAGCCACCCTAGATGAGGCCTGTACAGCATCAAAACCACATTGCAAAGAATGCTTACCCACCTGTTCAGAAACATGCACTAAATCTTGCAGCTCCTTACAATCAATACCTACTGCCAGAGCATCAACCTTAGATTTCAATTGTGAAAGGAGATAATTTTGGTATTTCAACATATGAAACTGGCAATTCAGAGCCCTCATAGCAAGAGTGGAAGTATAGACTTTCTTGCCCCATCTATCCAAGGCCCTAGCCTCCTTGTCTGCAGGAACCGGATTCTTAACAACAGAAGCCTTAACACCTTTAGGCCCATGGCTAACAGTTTCTGGGTCTGCCCTAGGACTCGTAAAAAGATACTTATGAGCTTCAGGCACCCTGTAATACCTATCCGGTTTAACAGGAGCAGGAGGCAAAGAATCAGGATTAAGAGAAGCTTCCATAAAAACATCTTCCACTACATCCAAAACAGGAGGTATAGCCAAAGGCCTATGCTGGGGTAACAGAAATTCCCTAAGCCTTTTCCTGGAATCAGAGAAGTCCTGACCTTCCCACTTAAAATGCTCCCTCATGGAATGAAGAGTTTCGAAAAGAAAAATCCTCAGGAGGAGTAGCAGAAGGAGTAGAATCATCCACATCAGAATCAGAATAAGGAGAGTACTCCTGCAAGTCTTCAGCCGAAGACTCTGAAACATCTGAAGCCTGCTCAAAACCCCCCAGCTCAGGCTCCACCCTAGGCCTCTTATCAGGAGGGGGCATAGAACCCCTGATCAAAGTAATCAAATCTTCTGCCATTTTAAGCATATGCTTCTTGGGCACAGTACCTGAAGAGCTAGGGGTAACACTAACTGAAGCTAAACCTGGCCTGCCCCTGGGGGAAGTCTTTGAAACAGAAGGAGAGGGCCTAGCCACCTTGGGAAGGGAGGGGAGTATAGTAACATGAGAAGCCCCCTCAGCCTGACTAGTCTCCTGAGAGGCCACATCTTGCTCCACCGACACCTCTAAAGAACCGGCGTCTGGTACAGACGGTTCTTCCATCCTAGGCTTAACTGCCTTGTCCTTGCGCTTCTTTGAAGAAGCGGCCGGAGCATCCGACGGCATTTTATAGTTACACCGCTTCCCAAAGACTAACCTCGCACAATCCAACCTTCTTTTAATAGTGCGTTTATTAAATCTAGCACAAGAGCAACAGCCAACAACGTCGTGCTCAGGCCCTAAGCAAGGAATACACAAAGTATGATAATCTTTATGCGTATCTGTTTCCCACAAGAAATGCAATTATTAACTTTTCTGACATCCGTAAATGACTGAGGCAAGAAAAACTAAAATATTCCCCAACGGGGTACTTAGCCAACTTTGAACTCGGTCTGAAACTTCTAAATCGAAAAATCTCAGAACGCCAACCGGCACTTGCAACACTGCTTCTGCATCGGACCATGCGGCAAAAAAGACTGAGGATATGACGTCGGTCATGCGCATTTGTACCCTGACGTCAGTCAAATGCGCCCTGACCGACGTCAGCCTTATACTTTGATATTCGGGCCGACTGAGGACAGCAGAATACCCAAGTGTAAGGACTGCAGCAATGTGAGATGAAGAACATCAGTATCTTATCCACTTTTCAGCATAGAATTTTCTAGTACTAGGCCTCCTTACCTCCAGAATGACATCTAGCACCTGCTTACTGAGGAATGCTATTGGAGAGCTCAAGGAATTAGCCAGGCTGCAAAGGTTCAGGGTTTGAAGCTGAGGGTACAGAATCTGGCCCTCCTGCTGGGACAGCAGGGAAGGGGTCTGAGGCAGGTGCCATGGTACCAGCAGTGTCATTGTGCAAGAGGGGTACCAGTGCTGGCATGGCCAGTCTGGCGCAATCAGTATTGTCCTTAGTTTGTCCAGTTTGATTTTAAGCAGAACCTTAGAGAGTAAAGGCAGAGGGGGAAGGCATAAACAGAGGCTTTCCCAGGTAAAGGACAAGGCATCCACTTTCCAAGCTTGACTGTGGGAAGTCCTTGTACAGAATTTGTCCAACTGGTAAATCTGAGGGGAGGCAAACAGGTCTCTCTCTGGATTCCCCCATTTGTCTGTCAAGAGTTTGAATATCTTTGGTTCCAATTTCCACTTGTGTGGGTCCAGAAGATTTCTGCTTAGGTCTGCCACTTTAGCTTGCCTGGCAGGAATTGAGCTTGTAGGTGCACTTGGTAGCTCAAGGCAGTGTTCCACAGAGCCATGGCTAGTCTGCAGAGAGGGTACGAGTGGGTTCCCCCCGCTTGTTTATGTACCAAATAACTGTGGGTCTGTCTTTACCAATAATTGTCCTGAAAGAATGTGATCCATGAAGGCTGTCGGGTAATTCTGTAAAGCTAACATTTCTTTTTGTTTGATATGCAGTTGTATCTGTCTGGTTCCATTTGCCCTGAATGCACTGCCCTGCCAAGTGAGCCCCCCCCCCATATGCATAGTCTGATGCATTTGTTAGGGTGACAGGGGGTAAAGTGAATGGGAGCCCCTTGTGGTAGCATGCCTCTGTCCACCATAGGAACTCTGCCTTAATACAAGGAATGAAAGGAATCATTTATTCCAGGTCCTGAGAATGTTGACATCATAGGCTTTTTAGATACCATTGTAGTTTACTCATATGCAGTCTGGCATATGGAATTAGTAGAATGCAAGAGGCCATGAACCCCAGGGCTTCAGGATTTTCCTTGCAGATAGTTGGGTCTTTGTGGCCAGTAGTTTGAAGTAGGTTGTTTCTCTGGAGTGAGGAAAGCAATCTGGGAAGTTGTATTCATGTTTTCCCCCAGGAACACAATTTGATGACAGGGTACCAGGTGAGATTTCTTTTTGTTTATGGTGTACCCCAGTGAGTTTAGAAGTTTCTTTATGAATGCCAGATGTTTTAATAGCAATTCCTGGCTTTCTGCCTGAAATCAGGCAATCGTCCAAGTATGGGTTTATTTGAATATTTCTCTGCCCGCAAAATGCAATGGCTGAGCTAGACACTGAATACCCTGGGCACAGTAGATAAGCCAAAAGGAAGTGCAGAGAACTGATGGTGCATGGAGCCTGCCCTGAAGTGTAGGTATTTCCTGCAAGATTCCTTTATTAGAATGTGCAGGTAAGCTTCCTTTAAGTCTGTTGCCAACCAGGCATCTTTGCCTAGTATATGAAGCAGCTGTTTGAAGTGTTAGCATCTTGAATTCTGGGATTACCAAAAAAGTATTTAGAATAGAGAGGTCCAGGATAGGATGCCAGGAGCTGTCTTTTCTGGGTACCAGGAAAAGTCTTTAATAAAAACCTTGCCCCTTTTCTTCCGCTGGGACAGGCTGAATAGCCCTGATACTTGGGAGAACCTGCTGTTGAGCCTCTACCCACTGATTTGGGAGTAGGTCTGGCCAACTATTTGGGGTTGGTAGGGTGTGGAAGAGGAATCCGTATCCTTGGGAACTATATTCAAAACCCATTTGTCCTGGGTAATGAGTTCAGTTTTTTGCATGCAGTGCGAGCTTTCCCCCTAAGGGAGCAGGCAGGTTGAGCAGAGCTTGAAGAGTTAAGGTAAAGTCATGCTGACATTTTTCCATGGGGGGGCTGTCTTACTACTTCCAGCTTTGGAAGTGGGAGCCAGCCACTGCTTAGGCCTGTGTGTACCTTGAGACTGTAGCCTAGGTAGTCTGCTGTTCCTGGGTTTGGACTGAGGCCTGGAAGAGACTGGAAAGGACCAATTCTTAGGTCAATGCCTACTAAATCTGGGAGGCTGTACTTACAGGAAATCTTTAAGTTTGCATAGATTTGGCTTTTTCCTCCATCTTAAGAACTTCTGTTTTGTTGCCAAACAGGCAGTCTTGGTTTAAGGGAGCATAAAGTCATTTAGCTTTAACATGATCTGGCAAGTTTTGCTCCTTAAGCCAAGCATGTCTTCTAATTACAGCCCCAGTGACAGCAGCCATGCAAGATGCTTCTAAAGAGTCAAAACCACACTGCAAAGTATGTTTACCAACTTGTTCAGCAGAATGCATCAAATCCTGTAATTCATGTTCAGCACAGTTAGGAATAGACATTTTCTGTTTAATAGTCCCATAATATGCTGGTACTTTAACATATGCAACTGGCAATTTAAGGTCCTAATGGCCAAAGTAGCAGAAGTGTATACCTTCTTCCTCCATCTGTACAAGGCCCTGGAATCTCTATCAGAGGGGATAGGGTTTTTGGCAGCAGCCGCCTTGATGCCTTTTGGTGCTTGGGAAATGGTCTCCGGATCCGCAGTAGGATTCTTGAAGAGGAACATGTGAGAGTCAGGTACTCTAATACCAGTCAGGTTTTCTGGGAGCTGGAGGTAGTGTCTGGGGCCAGGCTAGATTCCAAGAATGCATCTACAATGTCCAGAACAGGAGGGATAGCTAAAAGCCTGTGTTGAGGGAGGAGTAAGAATTCCCTAAGCCTCTTTTTGGAGTGAGTAATCATGGCTTTCCCAACGGAAATGCTCCCTAAGAGTGCAAGGTTTCACCCAAAGAAAAATCTTCTGGAGGGGAAGCAGAGAAATGGAATCCTCAGCATCAGAATCCTCATAGGTGGATAAGGGCATATCCTGGTAATCAGAAGAAACAAATTTCAGAATCCTGATCAGAAGAATCGGAAGGAAAATCAGTTCTAGGTCTCAGAGGGGGACATAAATAAGATCTTCAGCCATTCTATGCATTTGTTTTTTTAGGCATATGGACCTGACCATGCAGTTTGGAAGTCAGTTTTCTAGGCGTGGGTCGAGTTTTAGGCCTAGATGAAGATGGCGTCTGTTTGAAATGCAAATCTGTAGGTCTGAATACACCCTCAGAAGCCACTGCCTGCACAACGGCTCCAGACCCATTCAAGGTAGAAACAGCCACAGGTTCCATAGTCGAAGCATCTTGCGGCATACCAGACTCAGACTGGGTCTCAGTGGAGGCCTGCGAATCTGAAGTAGTGGTTATCGGGCTGCGAAAGCACCTCACTGAGTACCAAACTGGCGATTAGCTAAACGGAAACATCGTCGGCAGCAGATGCAATCAGTCTATGTTTTTTCGGAATGTCATTAGTCGGTTGGCTTACTGAAGCCATTTCTGGATAGTTAAACAGAGTACCAAAATAATTTGCTGCAAAAATAGACAGAATAGTATGGAGGTTGAATAAGGCACAAAACCAACAGCGAGGGACATCGTGGTCTGGACCTAAGCAAGGAATGCAGTACGAAAGAAAATCTGAGGTATTTGCTTTCCACAGATAATACAATTAACAGACATCGGTTAAGAGCAAGAAAAAGGATCCCCAATGGGGTACTCGGCTGAACGGCACTTGCCAACTGCTTCGGGCACCAAGCAGCAAGAAAGACTGATGTAATGGCGTCTGCTACATGTTTTATACCCCTGACGTCATGGAAGAGACAGCATCCAACGCAGGAATCCAAGACTTTGATATTCAGGCCGGCTGAGGGCAGGCAGACAACCCAAATGTAATGACTGCAACAGTGAAACACGAAGATCAGCAACCAAAGGCACAGAAGTCTCCATCTGGAGGAGCTCATACTGCCTTTTCTGAATGTCAGACTTGAACTATCCCAATTAAACTTAATCATGCAGGCAACCGTATCCCTCAAACGGTTTTTCCAAAAGGGGAATCTGGACTAAGAATCCTCTTTTTCTGAGCCAGAGTCTTAAGGGGGAAATAATTTTGAGACTAACCACCTCAGAGGCTTTACAGAGGCAACTAAGCAAAGAACTAAACTAAAATTATGGTGTTATAAAGTCAAAGGTGATGAGCCACACTGGGGCTTTTGCGAATAAGGACTTTGAACAGTGATCAGGAATGCTGTTTCATTGTCCTGTGGGACATAACAGTTCCATAAACACTATGGAACTTTTGTTCAACTTTGCCCGAGTATGTTCTGGTTGTAGTAAAGCCGAAAAAGACTTCTACCTCAAGTACAATTGTTGCATTGATGCTTATAAGAGGTCCATGGGTGAAACTATGCTTGTTTAAACATTGCTATTTTCTAGAATTAAGCTGCTCTAGAGACATTACTGCAGCTTCCAAGTAATATCTGTTGCTAGCAGCTTCATCTCCCAAGACAACAAAGTCATCATGCTGAATCTTCCAAGGGAAATGGTTTCTCGAGCTCTGCAGTAAAGCCTTGACTTGTGCATTCTTCCAAAGCATATTCTGGACCCAAATATACTGCCCAGCAAAAATAAGCAGCTTATCCAGAAGGAAGCTGTACATAGAATCTTCCATCATTTTTTTTCATGCAGTTTAAAAGTACAGTCTGAAATTGGTTTAGATCTGTGTGAAAAGCATGAAGACATGCACTAAACTTCTGCAGTCTAGGCACAGGCAAAGAATGCATTTCTCATGAAAAGCTTTACAAAAAGAATGCATGCATCATTACAGAAACAAATGATACTGTTAGTATCTCTCCCAACCTCCAAAACAAATGTAACCACATGCGTGTAGGGAGGTCAGTGAAACAGGTGCTCTCACATGATCTAAATTACTAAGAAGGAAAAAAATGCACTCATACCTTTGCCTTTTCCTTTCCCCTTGCCTTTATTCACAGCACTTCGGGCATGATTTGGAGGATCTTCAAAACTTTTAGTTTTCGGATTATAAGCCTGCAATATGAAAATATAGTAGTCATTTTTAACTAGAAAAAGCTAAAACCAGCATTTAAGCCTACTAACCTAAAAGAATACCCACCTGCTGTAAACAAGGACCCTGTAACCAGAAAACCCAGATAAATCTGAACTCCTGCAGTGGCTCAGTACTAAAAGTAAACCAGCAGTTCTGGAGCATAACAAGGGCACTGGAGAAGTTGAGATTACTAAAGGCCAGTAACTCTGTCCATTAGATTACTGAACTATAGCCAGTTCTATACATTTACCAACTGCTCTCATCTGTGCGCCAAGTCACCATGAACCCCATCCACAGACTTTCTTCCCATCTACAAGAGTGGACTCAAAAGGTTCCAACATACTCTTCTTTGAAGTTAAATTATGTTTTCGTTATGTGAAGAAACTGAAAAGGTGTACAGGCCTTCTACAGATGGCCATACTTGCCTGCATAAATACAATTTGTTTTTCAACTGTGTGGTCTGCACAGAACGCCCAAAATCTTGTCCCTCACTCACAGAGCATATGTGCTGGAAGACCATGGCAAAAAAATCAATATCAGACTTTTAGGTACCAGCTGCCATAGAGGAAGACCTGGTCTAGTAGCCCAGTTACGCAGCTATTTTGAACAGAGTTCTGTACAACATGAAAGAGTATTAGTGGCTGATGGACAGCGTTTCTTAGTGGGCAGATTTAACCATTAATGTTAAGTACACCGGTCCAAGGAGCCTTGGAAGGCACGACCCACACCATAAAGCACATAATACAAAATCTGAATTGTCTAGACGTAATAAGGGCTTGCAATGTTTAATTCTGATGGCAGACAAAAACAGCAATGACTAGAAAATGGAAATCAAATAGTTGGTTTACACTTTGAAGTACTAGAAGTGGATTCTTCAGGAAAGGATAGCAGCAAACTACACAGAAAAAAGGGATTTCTAAAGTAAATCGCTGCCGGTGCACACTTAAAACCTAACCAGCAATGACTTCTCATGTGATGGTGTTGAGCATTATGCCATGCATCTTCGGCAGGCTATCACTCAAGCAATTCTACCTTGAGCATGTGAAGGGGAGCACAGCACATGTGTACAAGGTCATTATGTAGGTTTTCCACATACAGGTCATTTGTTTATTAATATTTTAAAAACACAACTCAGACTTTGTTATTAGCGTCAAAGAATTTGCATTTATTTCCTTCATTTAGGAGGTTATTTTAATAGCTTCTTAAAGTTTGTTGGTACTGTAGTATACCTAACTTTGTCAATGAGATTTGTCCATGCTGCTGGAACTATTTTGGTGAATGCGGTTTCATTAGCAACATCAGTAACTAGCTTTGCTAGAACACTTGTGGAATTTCTTATGTCAAAAAACTACAAATAAAAACAAGTTAAGGGAGGGGCAACAGCTTTACAAGTGTTTAAAAGGAAGCTAGCTGCCATAAATAAATCCGCAAGTTTAAGTTTGTGCAGTGGTGCTCTGTGCTGGGGAGCAGGTGAATAAATTATAGTATTTCAGTTTTTTGCAGAATGTTTATTCTGTGGAGAAATTAGGATGCATCTAGTAAAGTATAACTGATAGTACAACAGCAATGGCTTTCTTGCGAGAAGATAGGAAATCTTATACATCAAAATGGGGTACTACAAAATATTTACCTTCAACATGCGGATTACGCCAAGGCACAAGTAGTGTTTGCAGAGTAGGGATTGAGACCTTGGTCGTACTGGCACCTCTGCTACCCCATAGTATGACAGGTGTGTCCACAGACAGCTTATTCTTTTGGAGCAAATTTCAAAGTGAAAAATCATTTTGAAGTACAACTGTGCATCCAACTTCACGTACATTGTTTGTCAGAGTGTCTTCATTGTTGTAGTAGCACTTTGGGGATTTTGGCCTGAAAACCAGAGACTTTAGCCCTTCATCCAGGCCTGCCTGACAGACGCCCTCCCCTCCCCCCTCCCATCTGATGTAAAAGTATAAAAGGCTGTCAAAGCTGGTGTCATTTCTTCAGGCCCCCTCCCCCAGCAGGGGTCACACTGCTGAACAGTGAGGAGCATGACCTGTCCAGCACAGCCTCAGGCTAGAGGGGAATGGAGAGGAGCATAACTATTAGTAAGATGGGACCCAACACAGAAGTATAAAGGTATCCTCCCCCAACCCAACTAGGACAGTAAGCAGACATGGGATGGAGGGAGGCAACAGTTACTGCAATAGGAAAGAAATTACATTTACACTAAGTACTTAAATTTACAGTAAGTAGATATGCAGCTACACTTGGTGCAGCGGTTAGCACTGCCGCCTTCAGCAAGAGGTTCTCTGGTTCGATCCTCGGCTGGGGTGCCTTCTGTGCAGAGTATGCATGTCCTCCCTGTGGTTACGTGGGTTTCCTCTGGGTGCTCCTGTTTCCTCCCACATCCCAAAGACATGCTGTAGGTGGACTGGATAGTCTAAGTTGGCCCTAGGCGTGAGTGCATGCTCCTTCCGTGGAAGGTTGGGCACCGGGCTGGCAACTAGACAATGTAGAACTCCACTGCCAATCATGAGCGGACAGGCAATCCCCTGTGGCGACCCCTAACCGGGAAAATCCAAAAGTAGCAACTTTTAGGAAGATTCACAAAGCTAGTAGGGGTGGGGGTGGCCGAACAGAAGACTGAGCAGAGGAGAACTCCCTGCTGAAATGCAGGGATAAATCCCATCCTAAAAGTGGCAGATTGTAATGCTTTGAAAAAGGTCTGCACAGAGGACTAGGTAGCAGCAACAAGGATGGAGTGGTTTGGGGGCACTCTGGGAAAATGGTAGTAGCTGCTGTGGCTCTACTGGAATGTGTCCCAATGCTGTCAGACACAGGCTTCCCGTGGTGTTTGTAGCAGAAAGCAATGCAACTGGATCAACATTTTAAAATTGTCTGTTTAAGGCAGGTTTTCCCCTATTTTTTTATTAAATGCTGCAAATAGCCGTTCACATTTATGGTACTTAGTTTTCTGCAGATGAAATCAGAGTACCTGTGTACATCCAGGAAATGCAGGGCTCTCAAACTGGGAAGAAGATGACAGTCAAGTGACTGGCTTGTTTTAACTACTCTCAAATTACTTTGTGCACAAAGGAAAGTTGTATGCAAAAGGACAGGAACAGATCCTTTTACATGAGGGCTTGCAGTTCAGAAAATTTTCTGGCTGATTAGACTGGCCTTCAATAGGGCTGCTTTCTAGGAGGTAAACTTGGTCAACAAAGGCAGTAGGCTTGGGGTTGGGTGGAATAAGTTTCCAACACAAAGTTCAGACTCCAGAAAAGAACAGGGGGTCCCCCTCCCTTCTTGGCCTTGAAGTAAATAATCCCTTTAATCGTTTCTCTGCAAGGCCCTTGAATTGTTTCATTGTAAGGTCTGAAAACAAAGGCATGTGCAATGGCTGACTGAAGCATGCATCTTAAAGCAAAAACGCAGGCCTTTTGAGTAGAATTCTGAAAAACATAAGTCTACTAGTGGCATAATGGTTGCGGCCCTTAGCCATATTCCAGTAAGAGAACCCTTACCCATTTGGAGATGTACTTATGGTGCTTAGATGCCTGGCTTTTGAGGATTTGCAAGACATTTCTGTAGGGTATGACAATAATCATCCACCTTCCAGTTTCAGTCAAGCTGGGGTACGTAGTGGTCCTGCTGTTTTGGTTTAGTAGATCCACCTCTAGTGGCAGCACCCAAGATTTCTACCTGTTCCTGCTGCGGAGCATAGAGAACCAGTACTGTGAGCCAAAAGGGTGATATGAGCAACCTTAGCCCATTCTCCCCGATATCTATTTTGAAGCACCCTAAGGATGAGGGGATGGGAAGGCATGCGGAAATATATCCAAAGGGAATGAGGCGGTATCTTTTCTCTAGACACAAATTGCTGTGGCCCTTGTACAGAACTTTTTTGACTCATAAGAAAACCAACAAAATCAAAAGTCTACCTGTGGCACATCCCGCTGAGCAAACCTGTGGAATAACTGCCCTTTTTAACATGCATTTATGAGGATTTACCACAAAATCTGCAGGGATTGCCAAGTTGTTCTATATCCCTGGAAGCTACTATGCCAGGAGGTCCAGTCCCACCCTCTAATCTCCCCCCAAGCTGCATGACCATCTGGCCTAGAGAGCAGGGGTGCAACTCATGGTTTAACATCAAATAACTGACTGATAGTCTATCCTCACCAGCAGTGTCCATTTTCTTCTAATGGCCACAAGAACTTTCTAAAATGGTTTCTTTCAAACAGATGTTTCATGAATGCACTGTCCCACCTGCCTTCTACCTTCATTTCCCCTCTATGGACACTGGGGACCTTTCTCTGAATTCTAAAGGGGACTCCTGGGCTCAGGCAGCAACCTATCCACCACAAGAGCTTGTTCTTGCTACAGGGAAGAGGAACCTGGAGCTGTAAGGACTGGGTGGTGCTGGCACCACTGATTTTCTCATATGTAGTCTGACAGAGGCCATCTAGTCCTACGAAGCTCCCTAGCTGGCTCTACCTCCTACTGCCTGATTGTTTGCAAGTACCAGTTGAGGAACTCTTCTAGAAAGGAAGACTTTGCTCCATGGAAGGTTGGATTTTTTCTTTAGATGACAGAAATCATAAGATTAAGCCCACTAACCTAAAAGAATACCTAACTGTTGTAAACAAGGACCCTCTAGCTAGAAAACTGACAGGCAGTCTATGGTCAGTTGTAGGGATGCATCTTATTCCTCCAGCATTGACCTTTATGAATTGTCCAGATAAAGGTAAACAGAGACACTTTGTCCTGCAGAACACAATTAAACTGAGTAGTAGGCAGGCCAAAGGGCACGGCAAAAATCTGATAGTGAGCAGCCCCTGCCTTGAAGTGAAGACACTGTTCATTCCTTCGCTACAGGGATGTGAAGTAGGCATCCCTCAGTCCAAACAAGCCATAACTGCTCAGTGATAATTTTGGAACCAGGAAGTTGCCCACCTTTGACAGTGCCAATGTAGGTCTCCAGGATCCTTCCTTTCTTAGGACCAGGAAGAACCTGAATTAAAATCATGTTCCTAAATCTTTTAGGGGAACAAAGTTCTACGGGTCCTTGCTGCAAGAGGTCTTGAACCAGAGCCAAAGTCTTTCTGAACTGTCCTTTTGGGACACCACAAAAGCTTGGAAAGATGACTGCATTTGGCACACTGAGCTAATGAGACTCAGAATTCACTTGTCTTCAGTGATGGCTTGTCAGAAGAGGAATGGGTCTGTCCCCCAAACTTTGCGGGTGAAGGGCAGGAAATCTGAACTGGTGGGCTGAGGTGCTTTTTTGAATGACAGCTGCTCCCCTGGGAGTGGCACCCACCAGACCTAGGTTTAGTATTGGCTTGCCACTTTCCAGGGTACTTAAACTGAGTCTTTCTGCTCTTGGATTTGGATTGACAGGCATGAAAGAACCATGTTTTAGTAGAATAGTTTCTGCTGAATCTAGGCAGTGGGGCCTGCAGAAAGTCTCTGCATAGTCCTCATTTTTCCTCCAGTCTAATGGTCAGAAGGGGCTGTTCCCCAAACCATGCATGCCTCCTGATGACTGACCCTTACACAGCTGTCTTGCTTGATTCTTCCAGATCAAATCTACATTTTCAGAGAGTGCTTGACAATCTGGGAAATGGTGTTGCAGAGATCTGGAAACCCTTTTTGGAAAACCTAGTCTTCCACCTCCTCTAATTTTAGCTTTATTTGGTCAGAGGGATTTCTGGTATTTAACCATACAAAACTGGCGATTTAAGGCCCTTTTGGCCAGGGAAGCTAAAGTGTAAACTTTTTTTGCCAAATCAAGAGTTCTGCCCTCCTTGTCATTTGAAAAATATTTTGGAAAGGCAGCCATCAGCTCTTGTAGACCCTAAGGACACTACCCCAAGATTCCTAGACAGGTGCTTGTGAGTCCAGGAATCTACAGAAAAACTTAGTTTTAAGAGGCAGGGGTCTAGGAGTCAGATTGCAGGGGAATGTCCTGGAGGAAGGCCAATAAACTGACCAACCCTCTGGATTATCCTCTAAGAGGAGGATCCTAACTGAAGGGGTCTGGTATAGAGCTCCTCCACAACAGGCTCTCGGGTGGAGAGGCTAAGGCACAAGCATCTGATTTGAAACTGGCATATGACCCTATGGGCACCAGCAACCAACTGTCAATAGGTGCCAGACTCCTCTAGCACTTGGGTAAACATGTGCAGAGGGATAGAAAGTGGCAACTTTTGAAGGGGTCTCAACAGCAGCCGTAGAATCATGCTCAGTCATTGGAGGGGATATATAAAGGTGCCTTACCTCCTTCAATAATCTCAAGCCAGGGAGGGCCAACTGAAACAAATGCTGTCAGTGCAGCACTGTACCTTTTCTGTCAGACACATCCTCTTATGGAGATGTACCGAGAAACCAGCAGACATGGTGTGTTAAGACCAACACTTTTCTAAATATTTGGCAGAGACTCCTGGACTTTAAGGATACAGTTCAAATGAAGCAATGTTTGCACAGACAGACAAAAAAGTGTACACCTGGAGGAAGTGAGGTCCAACTTGGCATTCACAGATATGAAGAAAACATGACAAGCTCCTAAGAAAGCAGATTCGAGCAGTCCTGACAATGGTCTGCATTGGAGGAAACACTGGTTCATAGGTAAGTACTAGGCTAACTACCCTTGTGGGCCATTTTAAGCCTAGCCAGTTACCCCCTGTGAGAATCAAAGCCTGCACCTTGTGTCTGTAAGGTAAATAGCTTAACCATTATGCTAACCCCCAGCCCACTGGCAGAATTAGTGCAGGTTACGTTAGTATGAACAGTGTTAGGACTCGTAGGGAATACCAGTGTTAATATCTGTGCTTCAAGGCTTCAGCTATGAGGCCACTGCTGTACACAATTTAATGATTACATTGACAATTTTGAGGGGACAAAGCTGCTGTATGAAAACAATGTGGCACTACAGACTCTGAACAGAAACTTTTGCAAGTGACATGGGACTGGAATGCAAAACTGCAGGCACATAGGATGAACTACAGTACAGACAAGACAGAAGTTTACAGCAGCAAATGGAGTAATCAAACACTAAAACAAGACAGAAAACAGTAGACAAGGTTTAACAGCAATTAACTGGAAGGTGGTTTAGAAGGGAAGTTTGAATGATGAGATCAGAACAGCTGTAGCAAGTCATACAAAAAGTCAGGGTTAGTGTGACAGAATACCAAATTAAGGTGTAAAGTGTATAAACACAGGTGAAACCAGTAATTCTGCATGGCACAGTAACCAGGGCAAGGAAGGCAAAGCAGCTGTTAAGTCTTGAGGAGACTGCAATCAAACGCTTGAAACAGGTTAAATATGATGCAGACTGTAGAACAGATGAATAAATGAAGTCAGAGCCAAAGTAGACAATTACAAAAAAGGTAAACTGACAGATCACAATGGTTTGGGGTCGGAGGGGAACTACCACTCAAAATATTTAGCTACAAACTATTGCCCACTCATGCCACACTGCTACACAGATCAGCCAATCGTGCTTTCAAATGGCGACCTTATAAAAGCCTGTGCACTGGGATCCCAGTACAGTCATACATCAAGGGGTGGTGGGGCTGTACATTTAAATCTACATTAAAGACAGAACAAACTAAAGGCAGTCAAAAGTGAACAGGAATGGATTTTTCCCTAATAAGCAACACAATTACTTCTGGAACTTACATTCAACATGAAAAATCTGTTGAGACTGATTTTACTTGCTTGTATCCAGTGTGAAAATGAGTAAGCTCAATGCAAATTCTATACTGTAACATGACCAAATGCAAAGCAATGGGAGATATTAAAGAAACATGCATCTAATTATAGATGCATTACATAGTAAAAAATTACTGCTGAATGCTTCCTACAAAAATCACATAGTATTTACCTCCAGAAAGTAGAACCTGTCCCATCCTCCAGAAGAATATTCTTGGATGGATCCATTCAAATCCTCTCCATATTCAACAGAACACCGTGCCTGGACATCCTTGAAGTCCACGGTCACCTCCTCGTCACTCCAGTACAGAAGATTTATGTCAGAATGGTAGCTTGCTTTAACACCCTTGTGTGTGTTTTCAGGTCTGTAAAAAGTGCCAGTGTTTAAAAAAAATGCAAGAACTCAAAACGATCTGGACATTCAAAATATGTACCTAGATGTTACAACCCGCAGCCCACCTAACCACACAGTTATTTATTAGCAATGTTAAACATTAGCACACAAATTAGATGGTTAGCACATTTATGAAACTGGCAAAGTAATCCAAAAAGCAGTTGCACAAGAAAACTATAAACTCAGCCCCAGAAGAACCAATTAAAGAGGTTACTTTAACAGATTCCTGGCAGGTTTCGAGCATTTTCCAATTGTACAAAATAAATCGCTCCCTCAAAACACATGCTGCAATGAAACTGAAAGTGTTTAAAAGTAGACTGTTTGAAATATGCTTGACAGTAGCAAAATATTTCCAAAAACAAGCCTTGCCAAGTAGGCCCATCAATACCTTCAAGTAGTATATAGTGGTGCCTTCGCTCTACCCCAAAAACCTGTGCGCCAGACTCCTTCCTACCCCCCACTAGATACGCAAACTCATCCTCTGCCTACATCAAGCACCAGACACATTCAAATTAAAGGATGGCAGACTTTAGCCTGCAGCAGTGCCACTGAGGAACAGATACATTTACATAAACATGGGTTTTGTTTGGGCTCAAACTACTTTTCACAACATAGCAGCTAGATGCCACGTTTCCCTTGCTGTGTGGTTCACCATCATGCTGGGAGATAACACCTTACAATAAAACCTGTACCTTAAAACAATTCTAATGCTGATATTCCTTACAGATATGATCAGTTTAACAACTTGTTGGGGACTACACACATGCAATTAAAGTCTACAATGAGGGGGAACTAGCAGCAAAATCACTAGTGGTGGTGCACCCTTAATGCAAGTGCTCACAGGAGACTGGCTTTTTTGTACTATGAAACCCATACACAAAAAACAAAGGTAACTTACATAGTCTATTGCTTCCATAAAAATAGAAAATTTATGGCAATTGTGATCGCACAATGTAGTACTGTCTTGATGACAGACCTCCTTAGAACCACAGTCTTTGACAAGTCTTACAAGGCACAGTATTGAGCAGTTAACACAGCAGCAGATCTCAGACCACAAAAACTCGTACGTGGAAGCACATTTTGATTCATAAAAGACTAAGCTCAAATGAAATGATTTACACTTAGACTGCCAATAGTACCATGTCCAGATTAATCTGTGGGCTGTCCAGTTTCACTCGAGCCATCAGCACTGACTGGCAGATCACACAGCACTATTGTTAAAATGACGCTTAATTGTAAATTTAATTTGTGATATTCAATACCACAATTTTGCAGCTTAAATGCAACACCAAGGCAATTTTTCTCACGTTTAAAATCAATTTTGACTGAGCTCCAGATTGCTACTGTTCAGTCTGCCAGTCCTGACAGAACACAGCCAGGAGGTGAAATTAAAATCCCAGCCTCAAGTAAACGCACCTAGCAGGAAAAATGAGATGTGAAAAACTCTGACTCATCCAATTAACAGTTAGCGATAATTCTTACAAAGCTGCCCTAGAAGTAGCAGCAAAGCAGACAGTTAAGCACACAGGTATGATCTCCTACAAGTTAAAAGTGTGTTCTCTTGAGATATGCAAGAAAGAGCCATGCTTTCATTTTTCAGTACCACTAAGAAATTCTCTAAAACAAGCAAAGCAGAAAACTTTTGCAAGAGCAAGCCTCTCACCCTCAACACCCTCCAAAGTCCCACTACAATGGGATAAAAAGTGAAACTGCAATTAAACCACGATACAACTAAAGAAAAGCCTCTTATAAATAAAATACAATAAAATGTAGATATACTGTAAAAACTGGGGGTACACAAGAGTAGGTTACAAAGCAAAAGCCAGAGATATGGAGGGCTAGCCCAAAATTAGAGAAAATCTGTTCTCCCAAGAATATTGAGATGTGGAAGCAAACATCCCTCACGCCCAGGGTTACTGACGAAGTTTGATGCAATAACAGTGGTAAGACAGCTTGAAGCGTTAGCATTTTGAATGGACTCGAGAACTTGTGGACCTTGAAGACCCATTCTAAATTTAAACTTTTCCACAGACTAGGAAGAAAAAGAAATTATGTACTCACCATAACATTCCATGTTTGTCCATATCTCCGTTCATTCTTACAATAATCCTCAGCTCCGACTCTGCCGAACACGTAGCTGAAAGTCTCAAACCTGTCTCGTGGCAAGATATCCCACAATGCAGTGATGTAATTCCCCAGATCTTGTTTGCTGCTAATACTGAATATGTACACTACATACACGTACAAACATATACATATAAACAAGTATCTAAGTCCATACCAAATGTACTGGAAGGAGAAACAAGCTGAGACAAAACTCCTGAGGTAGTGGAATCTACCAGGTTCACAAGAAGTCTCTGGGAGGTGGAAGGAGGGTTCTTAAGAATGGACGGAGAGATGGACAACAAACATGGAACGTTATGGTGAGCACATAACTTCTTTATTTTGTCCTAGCTCACCTTCATTCTTACAATGATGGGACAGCGTCCCTAGCACCTTTTTCCTGGGTGGCTCACGTGAGTATACCTTTAAGCATCGTGGAACCAAAGGATGCCCTGCCCTTGGAGGCCAAATCTACTTTGCAATGAGTGATAAAAGTATGTGGAGAAGACCAAGTAGCTGCTGCACAAATATTATCCAAGGGAATTCTGGCTTGAAAGGCAGATGACGTTGCCATTACTCTAGTGGAATGAGCTTTTACTTTGAAAGGTAAATCTTTGTGATTTGAGTTATAGATAAATGTAATATAATTTGAAAGCCAGTTAGAAAGTAGTTTTTGAGACTGAGGATCCTTTTTTGCAGAGGATACAAATTGGTCAAACTTTCTAAAGTCTTTGGTTCTATGCAAATAGAATCCGAGTTGTCTGTGCATGCCCAGTTGCTGTAATTTGTACTCTGCCTTGTTGCTATGGTGAGGAAAGAATACTGGAAGTTCTAAGGATTGGTTTATGTTGTTTGGAGAAGCGACTAGGCAAAAAGTATGGGTTTGTATGCAAGGATACCCTATCCTTATGAAAAATCAAATATGGTGGTTTAATAGAAAGACTGCAGTTAGACACTCTTCTAGCAGAAGTTACAGCCACTAGAAACAAGGTCTTCCATGAAAGGAACTTGAGGTCTGAAGACAAAGAGGGCTCGAAGGGAGGTAAAGTGAGATGAGAAAAAATTTAGATCCCAAGGAGAAAGGGGTTCCTTGAAGGGAGGTCTTAAAGAAGCACCTTTTAAGAAGGCTCTACACAACCTGTGTGACATTAAGTTGGTAGTATCACCAATATGAAAATTTGAAATTGCAAGTTGAACTTTGATGGTTGCTCCAGCTGAGCCTTGTTGAAACAGTTCCGCCAATAATTCCAAAATAGAATGAATAGGTGCAGGAAAAAGGATCAATGTTCTTATCTTGAGCCCAATGGGAAAACCTCTTCCATTTACTAGAATAGAGTTTCTAGTGGAAGCTTTATGGGAGGACATTAAGATATGTCTAACTGTAGGGGTGAAATTGTGAAGTGGAGCAGCCAAGCTGTCAGTTTTACGGTGTGGAGAGTAGGATGAAGCTCCCCTGACATGTGAGTCAGCAGATCTGACACTGGGTCCAGAATCCAAGGCTTCTTCTGAAGGTGAGTCCAAAGGAAAAGGAACCAAACTTGGCGAGGCCAGTAAGGGGCAATGAGAATTATCTTGCTTCCAGAGCTTTGTGCTTTCTAAATTACTCTGGGTATTAGAGGAAACAGTGGAAAGGCATATAGAAGTCCCGAGGGCCAATCGTGAGCAAGAGTCTCTTGGTGTCTCCCCAGGAGGGGGAATTAGGGTAAAGTAGTTGCTGCACTTGGCATTCATGGGAGTGGCAAAAAGATCGCAGCAAGGCTGTCCCCATGTTTGGAAAATCATTTCCACTACATTTTGATTGAGAGACCACTCATGAGGCATTAGCATTGCTCTCCTCAGCTTGTCCGCTATCACATTGGACTTCCCCGGAATATGCGATGAGATTAGAAAGCACTGGGAAGAAAAGTACAGTTTTGTACCTACCATAAATGTAGATGTTCGAAGATCCACATTGCTGCAGTCCTAACACTTGGGTAGTCCGCTGTCCCAGTCGGCCCGAATACCAAAGTATAAGGCTGACGTCGGTCAAGGCGCATTTGTCTGACATCAGGACGTCAGGGTACAAATGCGCATGACCGACGTCATATCCTCAGTCTTTTCTTGCCCCAGATGTCAGAAGACCCTAAAAAGATAAGGCCAAAACCAAAAAACACCAACACACTCCTGTGCCTAAAATATGTACAATATATACAAATGTACAAAAAATAGAACCTCACCCACACAACCACCCCTAAACACAGAGGGGAAGGAGGGAGGATTGGACTGCAGCAATGTGGATCTTGAACATCTACATTTATGGTAGGTACAAAACTGTACTATGTTCTTCATCTCACATTGCTGCAGTCCTAACACTTGGGTAGAATCCCAAAGCAGAGGTAAGGGAGGATGGCTAAACTATAATGAAGCAGGAGCTGCCAAAATGCCCTGCAACACAGCAGTGGCAAAACCAGCCCTGGACTTAGAATAGAGAGGAAGGTGGTAATGCTTGGAGAAAGTATGCACTGAACTCCAAGTAGCTGCCTCCAAAATATCCTTAGTTGCCACCCCTTAGAAATGCTGTTGAAGTGGCAGTAGCCCTAGTGGAATGAGGCCTAATCCCAGCTGGAATCTCCTTGCCATGATGGGAGTAACAGAATGCAATGCAAAACCCAATCCACTTAGATATAGTTTGTTTTGACACAGGCTTGCCCTGAGAACTCAAAGCAAAAGAAACAAACAACTGCTGAGACTGCCTAAAATACCTAGTCCTGCTTAAATAATAACGCAACTGCCTGTGTACATCTAAAGTGTGCAAAATCTTTTCCCCTATTTTGGGGATCTGCATAAAAGTAGGCAAATGAATAGTTTGGTTTAAAGCCACACTAGAAACCACCTTAGGCATAAATGAAGGATTAGTACGTAATGATACCCTATCCTTATGAAAATCAAAAAAGGCTCCACCGCCATAAGGGCCTGCAATTCAGAAACCCTTCTTGCAGAAGTAATGGCCAACAAAAAAGCAGTCTTCCATGACAAGTATTTCAACTCAGCAGTAGCCGCGAGGCTCAAAAGGTTGTAGAGTAAGTTTCTCCAACACAAAATTGAGGTCCCAAGCAGGAGTAGGAGCTCTTCGTGGGGGTCTTATATTCTTTGCCCCTCTAAGAAATTGCTTGAACAAAGGATGAGAAAACAATGGTGGGTCACAATCATAGTGAGCTGAAATTGCTGCAGCATGAATCTTAATGGAAGAGAAAGACAAACCTTTGTCCAATAGCTCAGTAAGATATTGAAGAGCCACACTCAAATTAGGCTCAGAAACATCCAAATCCTTTGCTGCACTCCAAAATAAAAATCTCTTCCATTTTTCTGCATACACTTTACGTGTACTAGGTCTTCTGGCTTCCATAATCACATTCAAAACTTGTTGAGGAAGTTGAGACCTGCTGTGGTTCAAAACAGAATATGCCAGGCTGTTAGATGAAGAGAGTGAAGCTTGACATTGAGTAGATGACCATCCCTCAGACAAAAGGTGTGGAATTAAAGGTAAAGGCCATGGAGGCTTTCTTACCAGATTCCTCAGTAATGGGTACCAGTGTTGCAGAGGCCAATCTGGAGCTATCAAAATCATCCTTGGCTTGTCTTGTCTGACCTTTAGGAGTACCTTTGGGAGGAGAGGCAGAGGTGGAAAGGCATACACATGAAGATTTTCCCAACTGAACGAAAGAGCATCCACTTTCCAAGCTGTGTGATGAAAACTTTTCGCAAAACTTTGGCAGCTGTTGGTTTAGTGGAGGGGCGAACAGATGTATGTCTGGTGTTCCCCATGGCACTGTCAATTTTGAAATACATGAAGATCCAGTTTCCACTCGTGGGGATCCATGATTCGCCTGCTTAATACATCTGCTAAGGAGTTCTGTGCTCCTGGCAGAAACCTTGCCTGAAGAGTAAGCTGCAAGCTGAGCGCAGTCTCCCACAAAATCATTGCTTGCCTGCATAGAGGATAAGAATGTGTTCCCCCTTGCTTGTTGATGTACCACATGACAGTTGTGTTGTCTGTTAGAATCAACACCTGCCCTGGAAGAAGTAACTCCTTGAAAGCCATCAATGCAAACTGGACTGCTAACATCTCCTTCATGTTGATATGTAGATGCTGTAGTCTGGCAGGCCACTTGTCTTGTATCCACTTTCCATTCAGATGAGCTCCCCAAGCTATGTCTGAGGCATCTGTCGTTAGAATCTGACTCTCCTCTGGCTGGGTCACAGAGAGTCCCTTGTTTAGGTGACATTCCTGAGCCCACCACAAAAATTCCTTTTGAATGCAAGGTATTATTTGAATGACAGTGTCCAGATCCTGGCAGTGCTGTGCCCATACATTTTTGAGATACCATTGTAGCTTCCT
The DNA here is from genome assembly GCF_019279795.1 of Protopterus annectens. NCBI lineage: Eukaryota > Metazoa > Chordata > Ceratodontiformes > Protopteridae > Protopterus > Protopterus annectens. The sequence goes on along the minus strand of NC_056743.1, from coordinate 1,804,849,171 downwards.
CATATGCAGTTTGGCATTGGGAAGCACCAGAATACAAGATGCCATGAACCCTAATGCTTGAAGGACTGTCCTTGCAGTCAGCACGGACTGATGAGATAGTTGATGGAAGTAAAGGGATAGACTCTTGTTTGTCCGGGGTTAAAAAGGTCATCTGGGCTGCTGTATTCAGTCTCACACCCAGAAAGCACATGTCTTGAGAGGGTACTAGACTGGACTTTATTTCGTTCACAGAATACCCCAGGCATCTTAGCACTGCTATCACATATTCCAGATGCTGAAGAAGCTCGTCCTTTTCTTGAGCCAAAATCAGACAGTCGTCCAAGTAAGGATAGATTTGTATTCCTTTTAGCCTGAAAAAAGCTACAACTGGAGCCAGAACTTTTGTGAATACTCTGGGCAGTAGATAAGCCAAAGGGCAATGCAGAGAACTGATAATGGGAATTTCCAGCTCGAAACGCAGATACTTCCTGCACCTGAGTCTGATAGGCACATGAAGGTAAGCCTCCTTGAGATCTAAAGTTACCATCCAGTGATCTTTGCCCAGCAGAGGTAAAAGCTGTTTTAACGTCAACATTTTGAACTTGGGAATGTCCAAATAAGTGTTGAGGATAGACAAATCCAAAATTGGTCTCCACGTGTTCCCTTTTTTGGTACTAGGAACAGGCGAGAATAAAATCCTAGGCCCCTTTCTGGCACAGGAACCGGCTGAATGGCCCCTATCTGGAGCAACAGAGAAATTTGCTTGTGAGCCTCTTTTCTTTGTATAGGAGGAATGTCTGGCATGCCTTTGAAAGGAGGCAAGGTATGGAAATAAAACCTGTAACCGTGGTGAACGATATCCAATACCCATCTGTCTTGGGTAATAACACTCCAGTTTTCTTTGAAAAGTGCCAGCCTTCCTCCCAAAGGTGCTGCCAGACGAGAAGGCTCTGGCAGCTGAAAAGGCAAGTCATTGGGTCTGCTTACGAAAGGACTGACCCCTGCCCTCACCAGAAGACTGGGCAGGCGAACTGCCTGTTCTAGGCCTAAAAGAACCTTGAGCTCTGCCCCTACCACGTCTAGATCTACCCCTAGACTGAGAATCATAAGAAGGATAAGTCCACCCCTTAGTAGGCCAATTTCTACTAAACTTTGGAGGCTGAACCTGCAAAAAATCTTTAACAGTCTGCATAGACTTAGCCTTGTCCTCCATTTTCTTTAAAACTGCGTCCACAGGCGCACCAAATAACACATCAGATTGTAAAGGAGCATCTAAAATCCTTGTCTTTACATGTTCAGCTAAATTCTGATCCCTGAGCCAGGCGTGCCTGCGAAGAACAGAACCAGTGGCTGCCACCCTCGAAGAGGCCTGTACAGCATCAAAACCACATTGCAAGGAATGCTTACCCACCTGTTCAGAAACATGAACTAAATCCTGCAACTCTTTACACTCAATACCTTCCGCCAGAGCATCTACCTTAGACTTCAATTGTGAAAGGAGATAATTTTGGTATTTCAACATGTGAAACTGGCAATTCAAAGCCCTCATGGCTAAAGTGGAAGAAGTATACACCTTTTTCCCCCATCTATCCAAAGCCCTTGCCTCTATCAGAAGGAACAGGATTTTTAACAACAGAAGCCTTAACACCTTTAGGGCCCTGAGAAACAGTTTCTGGGTCTGCCCTAGGACTCTTAAAAAGATACTTATGAGCTTCAGGCACCCTATAATACCTGTCCGGTTTAACTGGGGCAGGAGGCAAAGAATCAGGGTTCAGGGAAGCCTCTGCAAAAACATCCTCTACCACATCCAGAACAGGAGGTATAGCTAAAGGCCTATGCTGGGGTAGAAACAAAAATTCCCTAAGCCTTTTCCTAGAAGAGAAATCTTGACCTTCCCATTTAAAATGCTCCCTCATGGAATGAAGGGTCTCTGAAAAAGAAAAATCCTCAGGAGGAGAAGCTGAAGGTGTAGAGTCATCTACATCAGAATCAGAATAAGGAGGATACTCCTGCAAGTCTTCAGCCGAAGACTCAGAAGCCTCCGAACACTGCTCAAAACTCTCAAGCTCAGGTTCCACCCTAGGCCTCTTATCAGGGGGGGGTATAGAACCTCTAATCATAGTAATCAAATCTTCTGCCATTTTAAGCATATGTTTCTTAGGCAGAGACCCTGAAGAACTAGGGGAGACCCCCACAGAAGTTAACCCTGGCCTGCCTCTAGAAGGAGCCTTGGAAACAGAAGGGGAGGGCCTAACCACCTTAGGAAGGGAGGGGAGAACAGCTACCTGAGAAGCCCCTTCAGCCTGGCCTACCTCCTGAGAGGACACATCTTGTAACAGTAAAGTCTCTCCCTGAGAATCCAAAGGAACTTCTGGTAGAACCACCGGCTCCACCGAGCCCTCTAAAGAACAGATGTCCGGGACAGACGGTTCTTCCACCCTAGGCTTCGCTGCTTTGTCCTTGCGCTTTTTAGACGAAGCGGGCGTCGGAGCATCCGACGGCATGTTGTAATTACGCTTCCCAAAAACTAACCTGGCACAATCTAATCTTCTCTTAATAGTGCGTTTGTTAAATCTAGCACAAGAGCGACAGCCAACAACGTCGTGCTCAGGCCCTAAGCAAGGTATACACAATGTATGGTAATCTCTATGAGGTATCTGTTTCCCACAAGAAATACAGTTATTCACTTTTTCTGACATCCGGTTAAATACTGAGGCAAGAAAAACCAAAATATTCTAGCGGGTACTTAGCCAACTTTGATTCGGTCTGAAACTCCGACTTCAGAAAATTTCAGAACGCCAACCTGCACTCGCAATACTGCTTCTGCATCGGACCATGCGGCAAAAAAGACTGAGGATATGACGTCGGTCATGCTCATTTGTACCCTGACGTCCTGATGTCAGACAAATGCGCCTTGACCGACGTCAGCCTTATACTTTGGTATTCGGGCCGACTGGGACAGCGGACTACCCAAGTGTTAGGACTGCAGCAATGTGAGATGAAGAACATCAGCCCATTGCCATACTTTTAGGGCTTCTCGCCAAAGGGGGTAAGATCTGGTTCCCCCCTGCTTATGTACCAAACCACAGACATTGACTGGATCGCAATAGTCCCTAGAGTGAGAGTCTTTAAGTGCTTGCAACACAAGAAGCACTGCTCTCATCTCTACAGCATATATATGCAAGTGAGCCTAGTGTTCCTGCCATGTACCTTGGACTGTTCTTCCCAGATAATGCCCCCCCCAATTTGGGAAGCTCACTGTAGCTATTGGTTGAAGTGGAACACAGTCTGCCCATTGTCACATGAGTGGAGTGTATCCACCATCTCAAGTCGTTCTTGCAAGATTCCGTTATTCTGATCAGATGAGACATTGGGAGCTCTTGAAGTGACCATTGGGAGAATAATAGCCACTGAAGAATCCTCATGTGCATTCTGGCAAGAGGAACCAGTGTAATCGTGGAGGCAATTGTTCCTAATAAGCATAGAATTACCTTTGCTTTCACTTTGTCCTTGGGAAGGAGGTGAAGTATCTGCTGTCCGAGTGCCATAACTTTCTGTTGGAAGACGTGCTACCATAGATAAAGTGTCTAGATCTGTGCCCATGAATGTAATATGTTGACAGGGCAACAAGGCAGATTTTTGAAAATTTACTGCAATGCCCAACTAATTGCAGATATCCAACGTTCGATCCCTGGCTTGTAGGAGTAGATGCTTGGTGGTGGCAGATACGAGCCAGTCGTCTAGATAGGGAAACACATGGAATCCTAGAAGTCTCAGGTGAGCCGTGACTACTGCCATACATTTGGTGAACACTGGGGGCTGTAGTGAGACCAAAGGGCAGAGCTCTGAACTGGTAATGGATAGCTCTCAGCTGGAAGATAAAGTACCTTCTTGATGTCCTGTTCATTTTTGTGTGATGGTAAGCATCTTTAAGGTCCATTGAGCACATCCAATTGTTTTTCCCTAAAAAGGGAAGTATCGACTGCAGTGTCACCATTCGGAACATTGACTTGACAGATTTGTTTAACTTGCTTACGTCCAATATGGGCCACCAGTCCCCTTTTCTTTTTGGTACTAAAAAGAATCTGAAGTTAGAATGCTATTTGGTCTGCGGGGACTTCTTGGATGACTTTTGTGGAGCAACTTTTGAATCTCTATAGTTGCTTGTTCCCTTAGATCGGGTGAAACATCCAGACGTGCTTTGGTCTGTGGGACAGGTTTGGAAAAAGGGATGGAGTAGCCTCTGGATATTATGTTTAGTACCCATTTGTCATTTGAGATATTTCACCAGACTTCTGGGTACATTGATAAACGTCCCCCGTCTGCCTCCAGAGTAGCGCAGTCAGGCCTTTCAGAAGCGTTAAGGGCGTCTGCGAAAGGAATCACGGTTACCCTGGTTTTGCGGGCCCCCTCTGCCTCTGGGGTGGTGTCTACCATTATTATCTCCCCCTCTGCCCCTAGGGAATGTTTCACCCTGTGCATCTTGGAAAAAATCTCTGGGATCTTTTGAACCACATCTTTCCGCTCTTCTGACTTTTGGGATAAGGTCTTGAAGGTACGGAATAACGTACTCCAACGGCAGAGAGTTTTCCCATCCTGCTCGCACCGGGTTAGCGCGTCTTACTTTGGGTCCAAAGAGTGAGGAACCATCAAAAGGGGCATTAGTAAAGGTAAACTTAAAGGGCTCTGGAAAATTGCACAAGCGCATCCAGGAGAGTCTCCTAAGGGAAACTCCGGAACCACTGCCTTGCTCGCTCTATCTGCTGCGTATATGAGCCTCACGGAGGAGTTGACCGTGGAATTTAAAGGTGGACAGCTGGAAGACCTCTTCATTCACCCCTGCAGCTAATGAACCTTGTAGAGCATCTCCTAGCTCTTTCAGGAGATCTCTTTATAGCTTCGTAAAATGGGCTAAGTAGTTCAGCGATCAGTGAAAAAAGTCGCTGAAGATACGCTTCCCTCATCTGTCCATCCTAAGAGAATCTTTATTCGGAGAATAACAGATGAGGAAGTCTCTGCAAGTTCCTTCTTGGTGGCTGCTGCCACCAGCATAGCATCTACAGGTACTCCCTTAGTTAGGAATTCCTTGCCCAAAGGAGCTGACAAAAATTTGTTTGGCCTCAGAGGGACTGGTTCCGTAGTGTCAGGTGACTCACGCCTCTCAACTAACCAGGTCCATTAATTCATCGAATGGCGGAGACACCCAGGAGGCTGAAGGTTGAGACCTGAAAGCCTTCGGGGACACTGACCCATCAGAAGGGGTGGTGGTTTGCCAGCTGCCTCTCTGCTTGAGGATCTGTAGAATACCTGCAAATAAGATGGTCAGAAGACGACAGTGGGGACCCTTCTGACTAGAGGTCAGTGTCTAAAGTGATGGACTCATCTGGGGAGTCAACATGTTTCCTCTTGCAGGTTTTCTTCAGAGGTGGCGCCTCAGAAGGATATTGTAGGGAGGCCTCGAATGGGAGGGGTTCGCCCAATGGGATAGTGTGAGGCTCTGGGTCTCTGCTGTCTTGAGGAATGGGTGGTGCTGAGACTGCAGCCGGTGCCTTGGGGGGACTAGTACTGGTATCCTCCTGTGGTGCTGAATGGGTAGACAACACACTCATCAGCTCAAAGGCAGATCCCGCAGGCTCCGAAGACTCCCGCGACTCACAGAAGATGAAGGCAAAGGAGTAAACGAGATCGGACCGGAGGCTGATGTGGGAGCAGAGCTAACCAGAGCAGATGCTCCGAGGGGTAAGCTCGGCACCAAAGATTGGGGCAGAGAAGGCCCCCGGGGTCAACCAGGAACCCCGGCTCCCAGACTCACCGGGCGGCGCATAGAGAATCTGAGCAGATGCCTGCTCCATGAACACCGAAGGGGGCTCCAGAACAGACGGGTCCACAGTAAGTGGTACCAAGCACTCAGCTCCGAAGGACCAGCTTGGCTCAGAGGAGGAACAGTGGTCACAGTGGACTCAAACCAAATGGGTGGGAGCAGAGAATAATTTTGTCAGCGCCGGCGACTTTAGGAGTCTAGTCATTTGATAAACTTCTTGTAGACCTGGAAGACAGGGGAGAAAGACCTATGGAGGATTGGCGATCTCAAGGTCAGAGAAAAGTGAAATTTCGATGGACCAGCTCCGAGTGGAGGTATCTTGTGGCTCCAAAGGCTTTGGAGCCGAAGTACCTGGCCCATCAACCAAAAGGACTTCCGGATGGCTCAGAGAACTGTGGAGCCAAGGAAGTAGTGGCCAAGAAATTTTTGGGAGTTTGACTGGCAGCTCCAACTGAGCCGATGTAGCTGGAGATGGTCTTGATTTTTTTTTGAGGAAGGAGACAGAGGAGGAAGAGCTATGAATGGCTTCCTCAAAAGGCTTTAAGAGCCCTTTTAGAATCAGTTTGCTTCTTCTTTCCTGAAGAACTCTAGCACTAAATGAATGACAGAAGGTGCAGTCTTCTTGGAGATGAAAGGCACCAAGGCAATAAACACAAACTGTCCATCTGTGATGGACTTTTTTAAAGCCCGAAGTCTTATGCTCTCTCTTTTTGTCTTTAGACATTGTTAAAGAACCTAAGCTATAGAAAAAACAACAAAAATGTATTAGCAAAGACCAATATGCTAAAGGTTACTACATGACAATACAAGGAGCAACAACCAGGGAAAGAAAATTAGAACCTCTAACTAAAACAGTTCTAATTTCCATACAAAACAATAAAACAGTACAAGCCCTCCAACTTAAATGGGCGTAACACACTCTAACTTAAACAAGCTAGGAAGACACACAACGAACCACTACATTGGATACCCAAAGGGGCATAGAAAGCGAAGCCGTGCTAAAGAGGGGAAAAAAACTATAACAAAAGCAGCAAAGACTAGTTAAACCTAGTAATTATAAAGCTAAATATATGCAAAACTAGCAAATTTTGACAAAAGTAAATAGAAAAATATATCACAATTTAGCCACGGCCAAGATGAGCACATCCAACCTCGTAAAGCAGCAAACAAGATTGCGGAATTACACCACTGCATTGTGGGATACCTTCTTGCCACGAGCCAAGTTTGAGATTTTCAGCCAAGCATTCGGCCGAGGTGGAGAATAGGATCAGCTTTCAACCCATCATTGGAAGAATGAAGGAGATGGGACAAAATAACATCCTACAGTTAAAGCCTCTGTGGGAAGTACCTGCTGTATTCATTGCATAAGAAAAGTATCTTGTTTATCAGTGGTCCAACTGTAACACTTTTTTGGGGGCTGGAGGTGCTCTGCTGAAGAACGGGGAGTTTTGCCAGTTTATTATGATGGTGTTATTTTTCTTATCCAATATGCATCAGGTTGAAGTATGGAGAGTTTTATCCAATATGTAAAAGGTTGAGCCGTGGAGATTTAAGAAATTTTATCCAAGAGTTGAAGGGAATTCTGCCTCGTAGTCAGTACTGTGGGGGGTGTGTGTGTGTTAAATACATTAAAAGGTGTTATGCCTTTCACTTCTTTGTAGTATAGCGTGGCTTCTTCCTGGTCCACCTGCCCTTTTGCAAAGGTTTCCTTTGACTTATCCTGATAGGCCCTGGTTTGCATCCAGTAGAAAAACAGGCAGATGGTTACAAAAAGCACTGCTCCAACATCTGCAAGGTCTTCAAGCAGAAAGATTTTCTGTCACAGGAAATTAGAATGTGATCATAGACATCAGGAAAAAGGATGCATCCTGAGCCAAGCATGCATCATTTAAACTGCTGTTCTACCAGCAGCTCCGACAGGAACATCTACAGAATTATAACCAAATTTAATGGAATGATTTAAACACTTTATGGGCCATATGAATGACCTCTTCAACTTCTAAATGCTGTCTTATGAAAGACTACAATCTCTCATCAGCTCAGAAATGTCCTCCAATACAAAAGTACGGTTACAGCAATTAATAGCCATAACACCCACACTTGCAGATGCACAAAACTGTCAAAATGATATAAAAATTTACTTTTCAAGTATTGTCTGACAGGAATCACTCAAACCCCTTGAGGTAAGGCCATTTACTGCTAGATGAGTTAGGTTTCGCATGTATTTGGGCTTTTCCTTCCCTCTGTTAACGGGGGGGGGGGGGGGGCACCAAACTTGGTTACAGGTATGCTTTCAAAGGGATTCTCAATTGCCTGAACATTGGAGGGATAAACAGTGGGTTTTAGTCTGATCAAAATCCTCAACAATTATGCAACAGCTGTACACCTTTACCTACAAAAATAAATAAGGGACTCACTGCAAGGACCCAGGACCAGATGTCAGCCAAAAAAAGGTGTCTGACAAGTAGTTAGATAAGATTAGAAGTCAGTGACTGAATAAAAGCTTGAGGTAAAATTAAAATCACAAAACCCAAGTCTGAGCTGCTCCCACCCCAAAAGTACAAAACGTGAGAAAAGTCGATATTCTATTTATAAAAATTACATAATCAGACAACTCCCTTCAAGGAACGATTCTGAAGTAAAACTTTCATTAACCATTTAAGAAGCAGAACTAGCTTAAATATTTGTCAGTGAAGAACTCTACCTTCCACTACATCTCGTGTATACATCTCCTTTGGGGATCTTGTTTGCATAGCCTTGAGTAACTACTAGTCAGCTGACCTGAAGCCCGCAGAGGAGCGTACTTCAGCAGCAAGTTTTTGGTGGCCTAGCCACTAGTTTCCTACAGATCTGCACAAGCTAGCTAGGGCACATGGAAGGTAACTTAAAACTTTGGAAGCTGGCCAGCCCAATCTTTGGCGGGATACTTCCTCAAATAGCTTTGGCTATTGCAGCTATGATCTTATGATAAACACCCTTACAGAACCACAAGAATCCCTATACCCTCAAGGAAAGCAGAAAAGTGGTTAGTCTTTGCTAGAAAGTTCAAGCTCACCACCTGGAGCAATTCCAAATGCCATTTAAACAATTTAACTGACCTAGAGATGCTCTCCAAACGTTTGCTCTTGTGATAATGACTTTACATACACCCACAGTTCATAGGTGTGTACTAGGCTAATGGCCCTGCAGCCTTTATAAACCTAACCCATAGAAGTGCCCTGGCACTGTGCCACCCAACGTTCGTTCCCAGTTCCTCTAACAAGTAAAGCCACTGTAGTGAATCTCGGGGGTGAGCTTTCCATTTCTCTTGAAGAGGGCCAGTGAGGTGCTCTGCTTGACATGTACGGGGAAGTCTATTCCAGAGCATGGGCAGTCTCTGGGTTATGAACCTGTCCCTCCAGCATGTTATGTTGATAGTGGTAATGATGCTGAGGTCTCTGGAGCATGTGGTGTGGAGGGATTGGGATTTCTACAGCTGTAGCATTTCTAACAGAACTAGGTCAGACATGGTTGTGTAAGTCAAGCAGAGATCACCTCTTATTAGACTATATGAGACAGAGAATAGAATAGCTGGAGGTTTTTTTAGTCTATGTAGGGCATGTGTTTAAGGTCTGGGATCCTTTTAGTGAGGTATTTTTTTTGTGGCCTCTCCAGCTGCTGCAGGTGTCTAAGTGAGGTACATGGGGCATTATACTCTAGGATTGGTCTAATGAGGGAAGAGTAGAGAGAAATGACCTTTCTTCCTGGATGCAAAACCCTTGGTACATAGGACATTCTGACCACAGTGGTAATGTGGTGGTCGAAGGAGAGGTTGCTGTCAACCTGTGTCCCCAGATCTCTTATGCCTTCAGTGGACTCCCACTGATGTGGTAAATTAGTGGGAACAGAGTTTTTCCTGAAGGTGATGCATTTTTTGGCATTATGCCTAAGGCCATGATTTCAACATCAGTCACTGGTCTCAGTAAAGCCTTTCCTGTAGGATGTTTGCATCACTTGGGGAGTTAATAATGGCTTCCAGCTTGCAGTAGTCTGCAAACTTGGTCAGCCAGCCAGGGTCCCTCCATGTTGGCCTGGACTTCTGAGAAGTAGATGCCAAACAGGAGAAGACCCAGGACCAATCCCTGTGGGACTCACCTCACGACTGGGTCGGCAGTCTGACTTAGGAGTCTGCTACTTTCACACTATGGGTTCCATCTGTGAGCCAATTTGCAACCACTTAATATAGGGGTTGATGCTTAGTCTGGAGAGTTTATCAATAATTCCCGAGTGAAGAATGGTACCAAAGGCCTTGGCCAGATCGCGGTAGGCTATATGAACTGCCTTACCTTCAGCTCTGGTGACTGACTTAAAAGTCAACCAGGTTGAGCAGGCTTGATCTACCTTTCACAAAACCAAACTGCGTGGGATCTAGAGTTCGGAGAGTCCCTATATCCTTGTTAATTAGGTCCATGATTATGCGCTCCATAGCCTTGCATATCACACTCGTCAGGCTAATGGGGTGATAATTTCAAGGGTCTCCTTTATGGAGAGGGAGTACTGTAGCAGTGCGCCATTTGGTAGGGACAAAGCCTGAGGAAAGGCTGCGAGTAAACAGGGCGCATAGATGTGGTGCCAGTTCACTTTGTAATTCACAAACACAGCCAGGGATATTGTCTGGTCCCATAAGCTGTATTCTTGGCCTTGGACAATGCAGCTTTAACCTGTGCTGCAGTAATGCATCTGTCAGCCAGTATGTTGGCAATATCCGACTCTATATATGAGGTACCATGTGCAGTAACTCAGAGCAAATCTAGGTATTGGCGTAGAGATTCTTGAGATAACTATAGAAGGCTTTGTGGTTGCTTTAAAGTGTCTGCCGCAATTCTGCCTTCATACCTGGCTTTGGAGGTTTTGATAAGGGATCTCAACTTTTTGTTGAGGCCAATGAGAATTTTTCCAGTCTTGGGATTTCCTTTTGCTACAACAGTTTCTTCCTTCTGTTGTAGAGTTTATTAATGGCAGAGAGCCACTAGATTGGCTTCCTTTTTTTTTGCAGGAGAGCATCTTGGTTCTGTTGGGTATGGCAAGTTCCATGTATTTATGCAAGTGTTCGTACGGTGCACTGGTGTATGATTCGGCTGTCATGCAACTATTCCATTGGCATGGGTGCTGTGAAGTTAGCCACCTCTGTTTTTGGAGTCCAAAGTCAGCTTTGGAGAAATGTTTCATGGTGGATACCTTTGCGGGGGGTGTGGGTGAGATGTGGATTTCCATGGGGATTAGTTTGTGGTTGGATCCAACCAGGGAGGAATTGACTCTTGGTGTAGAGCAACGGTTGCCCATGTTAGTAATAACCAGGTCAAGGATGTTGCTTCCTCTAATGGGGTAAGAATGAGCTGGGTCCAGGGCATTGGAAATTATGAATTCCAGGAAGCGTTGGGCCAGTGCATTGGTGCATGCATAGTTTTCCCAGTTGATGGGGGGGTAGTTGAAGTCACCTAGTACGAGTGTGCTGGGTAGGATCCAGGGTGCATTGGAATGAGAGTCCTGGGACATGCTTGGGGACATATAGCAGGCTACAACCTTAAATCGCTGTCTTACCCAATGTTAGTTGTACCTGGAGTATCTCAGATGCGTTATGCTGGGCTACTGGTCTGGAGGCGTGCATATCCTTTATGAATATGGAGACGCCACCACCTTTGCAGCTTCAGTACATGGTTCTGGGGCTCACAGGTGTGGAAAGAGTTCTAGCCTGGTAGTGCAGGGGTGCTTTCTGCTGCTTTAAACCAGGTCTCCGTTACAGCACAAATGTCGATGTTCTCCATTTTCAGGAGTGCTTCGAGCGAGTGCATCTTGAGATTTAGACCTGTAGCATTGAGCAGCATGACCCTCAGAGTGGTAATTTGGTCTTTGGAACACCACCTAAAAAAGACACTAGAGGTGGTGGCAAGAGCCTTTGCCACAGATGGCCTGCAATGTCACCCCTGGGTTTCTGGGTAGTATCGAGGTCAGTCAATTATGTCATCCCAAGCAGACGGATACTGGATCCTCTTAGGACACCAGAAACTTAGCCAATTGTTGAAAATCATTTTGCACTGCAGTATCATTCTGGTGCAATGAGGACCCTTGCCATCTTCTCTGTATGAACAGAAAATGCATTTTTTTTTTTTGCTGTTGACTCAGCCAGCATGAGGTTCTAACCTGAGGAAGTTGTTGCATAGGTTTTTCTTGTTTACCAAATAAGCCCACTTGATGCACGTGTCCCTCTGCAGGGTTGATGCAGGAACAGCGTTTCTGGTTAAGTGCCTTACTTGGAGTATCACAGTAGGCAAACAGGCTGATCAAATCAAATTCTGAACTAGAAGCTAATTACAATTAACTTTTCTGTATATCAACTGCCGGAGGTCTTCCCAAAGATTGTACAAACAATGAACATGCAAGTCTGGCAACTTAATAGGATAATTTACTAGGATAAAAACACACTGATTATTTTCTTCTACTATCCAAAACTATAACATTACCTTCCTATTACTTTAACACACTAAGAACCTATTAACCTTTTTCTGAAATCATCGCCTTCCTGATTTCCTTCACTCTATCCTACTAACCACACTATTCATAATTTTATCTTCCTAATATAGCAGCTCCTATAGGCAAGACATTCTACTAATCTGCACACATTCACCCATGATCCTCAATTCTGTACATTAAAACTGATATCCAACTGTAACCTTCTATTTGACAAAATGCTACATTTCTTCAGCACATTTCTTATACTTGTTTTGGTCCTATACCATTGTACTTTAAACAGTCTACCTGACAAAATATCACTTTGTATTTTTACAAACTGTTGCACTTATTTTGTCAACATGCTTGTATACACTGCTCAACTTTTCTTTTTTTGTTAAAAATCTAACAAATACACTGCTTAATTTTTCTTTTTTTCTGTTAAAATTCTAACAATAGTTATTTACATGTACAACTTGTCCTTTAGTGTGTATATATATATATATATATATATATATATATATATATATATATATATATATATATATATATATATATATTTATAGGCTCACACCCAGTTGGACTTTCCTGGTTAAAAAATGTAAAAAGAGGCTTGGGCTGTTAGATGTAGCTACGCACCATAGTAGATGGACTTAAACATATGAAATTATTGAATGTAGACATATCGTAACATGTTATTTTAAGAGAGGGAAGAGTAGATGCGAGATATTTCTTGCTGACTGGTCAGGACAGACATGATTTGAGTGTAACCATTAAAACCGGTTTAAAATTTTTAATGGTATCTGAAGTTTTCTGAGCAAACGAAAAATGTTAAAATCGTTTTATACATCATCCGTTGCAGATTTATACAGTATCTGCTGCAGTTGAAGGTTCCGGCTGTCGCCTGCTTGCTTTTTGTTTTGTAAAAATACAACAGCTACATGGACTGAATCTGTTGACATCAAAATACCAAGGCTTGCTATCCAAACTGAACGGCAAAAAAACTGGCAGGCTCAGGGGATGCACTCAGCAACGTAGCCACAGTGCATTCCTGTTTGTGCACCTGTACTGACGCAAACCACCACCAAGACGGACTCCCCTCAACCAAAGTGTACCCAGAGGTACAATGTATGCCTGTTGTGTTTAGCTGTGCATAGATTGTGGGGCTACAAAGCACAGATCCTTTACAAGGACAAAGCCACATAATCTACATTATTAAAATTATTATTCTATTTGCTTGACTGAGCTAGCCCAACCCAGGCAAAGTCCACTTACAGCAGAGACCAGGGTAAATATGCCCCAAAGGCAGTAGCTAAGCAAGCTGCAAACAAGTGACATGTGCTGTACATTACATTTCAGGACAGAAAATTCACAGTAAAATCCGTATGGAAAACGAGAGCTAGAACAGGGACAATCTGCAAAATAAATTCAATTAGACAGGTTATATGACAAAGTAATATTAATCTACAAGGACAGTAAAATACGGGCAAAGAAACATGAGAAATATTAAGGTTAAAAGCATGTTCCTTTTTGCTAATAAATATTTGTGCACAAACAGAAGACACATTTATGGTGGTTAGAGGGGAAGTTTTGATGCAATGAATTACCCACTGAAGTTATAGCATGTGGGACCAGTGCTCACTAACACAATGGAAATACTACAGAGGATATTTTGTTAGCTAGGCATAGCTGAATGTCCCCTTATGCTGCTAATACTGCATTTTCCCAAAGGTAGAGCAGATATTTGGAAGCTGATCTTGCTGGTTTTCTCTGAAAGAATAGTGGCACATCATACTATGGAGTCTGGGGTGCAAGACAGCTAATGAAACACTGGGCATTAAATGCAATTACTCCTGGCTGGTGAAAACACTGCAAAGTACACAGCAATATATACAAAGATATAGCAAAACATTAGCAGAACTATTGACAGAAACTCAGCAACAGTCTCAAGCTTCAGGGGAGAAAAGGACAAAGTCTGGAGCTGTTGCACAGGAATTGACATATGGGGTAGAACAGGAGCAGCAGATGAGCTCAACTTGAGGCTCTTGCAGAAAGAAAGTATCCTAAAATTCCTGCAGGAAAAAGACCACAAATAGTGGCTGCACAGCAAGATGGAACGTCAACTAGGTAACCAACATTTTAGGTTCATAGGTAGGTACTAGGCTATTGGCCCAAGGGCCTACGCAAGCCTAGCCAACAAGGTTCCCTGGCTTACGCCACCCAAGGAAGTTATTTTGCTGTGCCACTGACTAGCAGAGACACAGAAGTGATCCCCGGGGTGCATTTCCTATTTCCCATCCACTCAAAGATTTTTCTTGAAGAGTGCTAATAAACTTTGCTTGACATACATGGGTAGCCTGTTCCAGAGTATGGAAAGTCTCTGGGATAGGAATCTATCCCTCCAGCATGTCCCGTTTATTGTGGTGACAAGGTTTAGGCCCCTAGAGCGTGTAGCTCGGAGGGATTGGGATTTCTTTAGGTGTAGCAAACAGCTCTGGGTTTGACAGCTTTATATGTTAGGCAGAGATCACCTCTAAGTAGGCAATATGCTACGGAGTAAAGCTTTTTTTTGAGGTGGTCAGTGTAGGACATTTGAGTCCAGTAATCCTCTGTGAGGTACTTCTGTGGCCTTTCCAGCTGCTGCAGATGTCTTGTGAGGTACATTCCAAAAGGGGCGTTGCACTCTATAATGGGTCTAATGAGTGATGAGTAGAGGGCAACGATGACCTTTTTCCTGGATGAGAACCCTTTTATGAGGTGTGCCACATAGGACTTCCTGACTACTGTGGCAATGTGACTATCAAAAGGAGAGACTGTCCACCTGGGTCCCAAGGTCTCATCATGCATTCGGTGTTAAGTAGATTGCTGCCTATGTGGTAGTTCATGGGTACAGAGTTTTTACCAAAGGGATGACACTGCACTTTTTGGCATCGAGCTTGAGGCCATGGCTCTGACACCAGGCATCTGTCTCAGAGAGGCCCTTCTGTAGGATGTTCACATCATTTGGGGACTTTACTATGGCTCCTATTTTGCAGTCATCTGCGAACTTCGTTAGCCAGAGGCCTTCTGTGTTAGGCCTGTACTTCAGAGAGGTAGATGCCAAACAGGAGCGGTCCCAGGACGGAACCCTGTGGTACTCCACTTGTCACTGGTTTGAGGTCAGATTTGGAGTCTGCAACTTTTACAGTGTGGGTTCTGTCAGTGAGCCAGTTGGCAACCCATCTTGTGACGTAGGAATTTATGCCTAGTTTGAGTTTAGCTATAATTCCAGAATGGGGGATGGTGTCGAAAGCCTTGGCGAGGTCAAGATAGGCTGTGTGAACCACTTTACCCTCATCTACGGCTTTGGTGATTGCCTCAAAGTAGTCGATCAGGTTCAGGAGGCATGATCTGCCTTTCACAAACCCGATGTGGGATCCATAGTTTGGAGGTTACCAATGTCTTTGTTTATGAGTTCCATGATGAAGATTAAATGATCAGGTGACTCAACAATATGCTGAAAAGGCTAGGTGTGGAAAGAAACATTGTAAATGCAATGTGCACACCTGAGAAAGGAGTTCCAACATGAACACTAAGAATGAAGGCACAGCGTCCACTCCTGTTAAATGCAATTACGGAGGTGAAGCACTCTATTCTATAAAGCTCTACAGTAAGAAATTGCTGTACCAGTGCAACTGTTCAAATGTAACCAAGGAAGCTACAGCAACAACCTCTGGGCAAGGCAAGCATAAACAGTTAACCATATAGGGAATGAGCACCATACAGGGAAATGAGCAAGGCTGCAGAGTCCACACAAATTAATCAATGCACCACCCATCTAAATCAAAATATCTGATCAGAGTAATTTCTAGACAAATTCATTAAGGCGCTTTAAAAGAAATGACAAGCTTGAAATAAAACAAAGGCTGTACATTTACTGAAACGAGTTTCTCCTGTAAAATGGAGAAATTTTTATATATCCAAATATCTACATACAAAAGCATACTAACCTGTAAAATTTGTAAATACGAACTTTAATATCAGTTTCATTTGGTTTTCCATTGCTTCTTTTATTACAGTAGATTTCTTTAATACGACCAATCCGGAAAGACTCAGGAGCATCTTGGTTACTGCCCTTTATGTAATCAGAAGATTTTCTATAATATTCAGGGTAGAGTTCCTCATCCACATCCTTTCTCTGGGGTCGTTTAGCTGGACTTGCTGGCTTCACACTACAATCAGAAGCAAAAACGTGATTACAACATTTGACAGAAGTTATCAGTGCTTCACTTCTTGACCAGCTCTTTAAAGCTTCAAGATTTTAGCTCTGGTTATTAAGCACCTGAAAAGAAATGCAGATTTGCATAACAGTGCTGCTTGCCCAAAACTGCAGCCATCTGATGACACTGATTAGAATCTTAGGAGAGAACCAGTCACCCCCTCACCAAAATGCTGGGGAGCATCCACCTGTGCCAGAATACATGGCTTTGGGCAGCAGCTGGAATAAGGAACAAGGCAATTCTCTTGGGGGCAAGAAAAGACCTTCAGTGATCTTGCAATGTTGCAATGACTACTAGTAAAATTAAACAGCAATTTCCTGTAGATGCCAACATAAGGCTGAACAGACTATGCCAAAGTGCTCAGAGTACACAAAAGTACAAATAACTGTCACTATGTTATCAGGGGAAGGAGACCATCAGTCCCACGTTTTAAATTGCATTGTTGGTGGCCCATCACCTTCTCTGGCACTTGGAAGGGGAAGACTGGAGCGCCACTAAAGGCAAACATCTTTCTGCAGATGCCAACTTACACAGAGCCACTAAAAGGAACTACTCTAGGACAAGCACAGAAAAAGGCTCTATTTTAACATCTCTAAAATGATTTGTATATTAAAAATAAATCACTTCCATTACAAGTGTCTGTTGCCTTACGCTCTATACTACCATGCGAACACTGGTACACCATTTAATCTGCTGCTCAGTTACAGCAAACACAAAATAGACAAACTGACATTCAGCAACCTATCATTTCTTTAGTAGGTTCCTTCTCTGAATGATATTCAAACACCAGATAGTGAAACAAAAATGAAGTTTACGGCCTCTACAGTGACAGCATGACATTCCACACTTGCTTTATCCGTATGAAGGAATAAAGTTTACAGCCTCTACAGTGACAGCATGACATTCCACAATTGCTTTATCCGGATGAAGGAAACAAAGACAAGACTTCAGTGACATACTGAAACAGTCGGATGACTATTTTAAATAAACAATTCCCATTTTGGAGTATTAACATTAATGGCCATCACCCAAAAAGAAACTCAAAGGCAGGCATTCATAGCAGAGCTTATGAACTTACCTGAACTGAAATGCTTCAGGCAGCAGGAAAACCCCATCTCCAACACGGTACTCTACGCCATTTTTTATGGCCAAGCTATAATGCACCTTGGAATCATCTGCTTTTTGGTCAGTGGGGTCTAGGACTCTTGGTATCTCTTTCTGCCTTATTTCAGCTAGGCGAATGCAGCTTGCACAGAACCTAAATAGAAAACATTTAAAATGAAACATGCTTGGGGGACAATGGGTCAAGAAACTTTCTTCAGTGCAACAAACTAAAATATCTACTTAAGGATCAAGATACCTTCTTAAAACTACAGTAACTTACTCTGTAAACAACCTCCTCAGAACACTCTCCAGCTGTAAGCCACAGAAGCATTTTAAACCTGTCCTTTAGTCTTATTCTTTATGAATAATCGGTACTAATAACAGCTCTGAACAGGATGAAGAGGAAAGAACTGCCTACATCTAGAATATGACTGAGCAGCAACACATCCAAAAATACATGAAGTACTCCAAGGTGATGAAGTAGAAAATGATAAAATACAGTTTTTGGTCAAGGGATGCAAGCACACAGTGCGTTAGAACAATCAGATACAAACATCCAGGGCCCTATATGGCCGCAAAGAGGCTCTGGAAAAAATTATCACTTCATCCCTGAATAACCACCAAATAGCAATGTTCTCATATACCAGAATAGTAAATATTTTGATTTAAAATATGCAAAATATACTTCAGCTTTTTTTTTTGTTTCTACGGTACACACTAGTACATGAAACTGCCATGGGTGTAGCCACCATCTCAAATTTAACCTAACAGAAATGCATACCATGCCACATTGGAGAATCAAATCACTGCTACAAAGACTATTTCCAGTCAGCTCCAACAGCTGTAAAACTAAATGTTATCCAGAACGGGAAAAGAAAGCAGCTTGCAGTGCTCAAAACAGAAGACTTTTTTCTCTGTCACCATCATGGTGTGTTTGCAGTCGGGGGAGGGGGGCAGACGCTGAAAAGCAATAGATAACCATGACCACAACCACATTACAAGGAGTCAAAGGACCTGGTTTGCCTGGTGACAAACTGCACCAGTAGCAATTAAAGGTCAGTGTGTTATTTTAAAACCACTTCTTCCTCCGCTTACAAAAGCAGTGGTCAGACACGATGGTTAGTAGTGTGCTGCAACTATAACTGCATTAACTTTGAAATGCAATATCACAAAAATTATGCTGTTCAGCCATTTTTTTCTGACTGTAGAAACTATGCATCCAAATGAATCCAAATGAATGCCAAAGACAGAACGAGTCAGTCTTCTAAGCAGAGGTCCAACTACCATCAAGAAGGTTCAAATGAACCAGTAGCAAATATTACAAGAAACTGAAGACTCAGAAAAACAAGAAAGCAAGTAACGAAATGTAAGAATAGAATGGAGAACATTAACACTGCAATGAAGTGTCATTATTGTTATAGTCGACAAATAATGTTTTATCTTGGTCTTGAGTCAAGAACTGTTTTAGGATGTGCAAAGTACTGGTTTATTTTATAAATGGCGCTGGGAGACTGCTTGCCAAGCTTTTTAAATCAGTCTCAAAGGAAAAACTACATGTATATCTTTAGCAATTTCATGCATGCAGAACTTTGAAGTTGCATTACTTTTAATGAGAATAAATTCATTTAAGTGTCCTCATCCCTTGTCATTTTTTTCTTAGAGCTTCATGTGAACACAGACCACCAAGTCTAAAATTTGTCATCTTTTAACATTGTAACATTCAGTACACCAGTACATACCATCTTACAGACATCCTTGCAATGACTCAATCCCCAGCCTAAGAAGGCCAGAGTGTACTGAATCTGGTTACAAGAAATTTCTGGCACTTTTTTTCTCAATTAGCATTTTGAAAATAGACTTAAGCATACTACATCATAACATCCCTTAACTCCTTCAAGTACTTATTTCACCTTCAGCTGTCAGTACACTATAATTTGCCAATAGCACAAATGCAGTTGTAAGGCACTTGAAATGTAAGGCTTCTAGTACGAAAATACATCTTCCATAATTATGCATTTATATTTTAATTTTTCAACACTGACATTTTTGAACGGCAAGTTGAGACATTTTAACAGTCCTCCATTTGACAATACAAGTGTCAACACAATCTTATTTTAATTTTTTTAAACTTATAATGCTAAAGCACATATTAAGCATTTTGTAATTATAGCCTTTATAACAAAAAATTAAAACTAAAAAATTATTGTAATGGTACCTTGTAATATACTAGTTTTCAGGTTACCAAATACATTGCCTAACCATCCGAAAGTGTTCACTGTTCAGATGTGCTGTCTAGTTCCTTGGCCCTCTGCTTTATGAAACTGGCCAACTATTATGAAAGTCACCAATATAAAGGACAATGATTTTTCCAGGAGGGCACATGATCCCCCCTTTGGCAGCTATTATGTCAAGTGCCAGCTGATTTTGTAATACCACAATTTGAATTTAGTAATTTTTTTGGATTTGCCATCTTGATGTGAAGTATGGTTTTCTACCTTTTGAAGAATTTCAGCAGGCATGGTGATCTTGTCCTTTGACTCTACAGCCAGGAGAAAAGACTGAAAGTACTTGCTCTTCAGTGAATTTCTGCTTACTTCCAGGGGTAGGCATGACCACCACAAATGTAGTATAGATTCTTTATTATGGCCATGCAATGCCCCCATAAGTGCAGTCTCACATGTCTAATGTCATTGCATTTGCTGTTTTTACTGGTACAGTTTTAATTCTGGCATAGCATGTGGCTTCATGATTTGTGGTTGCAAGCTGAATAGACGCAGCCTTTGAAAAGTCGGTCACATTGCGCCAAGTTAGATTTGTGTCACCTATATGAAGACTTAAATGTAACCTGTGACGCAGGTATTGGAATCATGGAATTTTTGGCTTAGAATGATTAGGTATATGCGAACACTCCCAATGGTTTGTTGCATTAAAGTCCACAGTATATTGCCAAAGAACAAACAGGAAACTTTGACCAAAAGGAAACCGCAACAGAAACAAAGCAAGAGTATATACTGTCAGTGGCTTTACCATGGATTGCTGTCAGTTGATTTTTTTTAATCCTTTACTGGGGCAGATTATTTGTTCTTTGCACTTGGATTTTTTGCTGACAAGGATGATTAGTCCGACTCACAGGGCAAGTCTTATTACAATGTGAAGAATGTATTTGTTTGTAGTCCTGCACAGTGGATGGCAGCAAAAGTTGTGAGCAGCACCTGGAAAGAGCCTTTTTTTACTTTGGGTTTAACTCTTTCCAGAACGAGTCCAATCACCAGGCCACAGTTGGTGACATGGTTGGCCAGGAGGTTGAGGAAGAGCTTTTTGTACAGTTATGCGGTACTGCTGCAAGAAATGAAAGTTTTGCGCAATAAGACAACACATTTGTTAAGAGTTATTTGACACAGGCGGAGTAGCTAGAAGGGCCATGGGTCTTCCCAATCTCATAGGTGGTCAATTTTTTTTTTTAGTATTTAATGCACACTACAAGGCTAAGGAAGTGCCTCTGGCCATTTAAGGTAAGTTTCAGCACAATTTTTTTGAAATCTTATTTTTAAGGGTACTATTGATCCTCTATTAAATCAAGATGACACTGCATGGTTGGGACAGCGAAAAAACTTAGTATTAAACATCTTGCACAACTTTCTAGTCAGGGAAATTTTATAATTCCCCGATAGCTATCAATAGTACAAGGTACACCAAATCTAGGTATAAATTAAAATACAAGTTTAACTGTTATAGAACTTGATTTGTGATATGGGTGAGCTTTCACCCAGGCAGAAAAATGTAAATCAGATATAAATTGTAGCTTAAAGAACTTTGGCATCTGGACAAAGTCCAGCTGCACATTAAATGGTCTCTAAGGTGGTGATAGACATGCAACTAATATTTTCATGGTCGCTAACATTGTATGCTAAACATACTGCACAATTAACATAATGAAGTATCAAAACAGGAGATACGAGGGGCATACCAGCTTTGGGTAATTTGATTAAATAAAGCAGTTTTACCTGCATGAGCTGGTAAATTATATGCCCTTACCAGGTAAGGTAGCAAGGAATCATCCGTCACCAGTCAGCCTTCCTGATATCACTATAACCCATCTGTGGATTTACTGCATCAGCCTTTATGCCACCACTGAACTTTTAACACACAGTTAGATTTTTGCAACATTACATGTTTTCTACAAAATTATACAATTCTTACCAGCTGGATCTGCATATTATATACAGGGTCTCAAATCCCATACGACTAACATCCTGAAAACTCAATCCTGAAAATTCAAAATCCTGAACCTCAAAAGACTGAACACAGGATACAAACACTGACTATATTCAAGTAAAAGTACACAGAGAAACAAAGATAAGACAAAGCATATTACTTTATACCAAGAGCATGAGGGCAAGCCCCCCTGCACCCATGTGGGGGGTGCACCCCCCACACCCTCTGCTACTTAGATATATCAACCAAGAGATTGCACGTCACTACACTAATACGAGTTTTGTAGTATAGCAAGGTAGAAAGTAACACTACTAAGGTTACAACAGGCAGTCATGAAACAAGGGCATGTTTGCCATTTTTTTCTGCGGAGTGAGATCTCGGAGTAGAGATATTTAAGTAGC